>NW_027041207.1:0-289710 GCF_037179485.1 Ochlerotatus camptorhynchus
TGATTTTTTTTTGTGGCTGGCATCGAAAATGGAAAAAAAAATTAAATTTTTTTTTCGCCTTTTTTATTTTTCGATGATTTTTTTGTGTGGCTGGCATCGAAAATGGGAAAACAAATTTAAGAATTTTTTTTTCGCCTTTTTTTTATTTTTCGATGATTTTTTTGTGTGGCTGGCACCGAAAAAGGGAAAAAAATTCAAGAATTTTTTTTTGCCTTTTTTATTTTCCGATGATTTTTTTTTTGTGGCTGGCATCGAAACTGGAAAAAAAAAATTAAATTTTTTTTTTTTCCATTTTTTTATTTTTCGATGATTTTTTTGTGGCTGGCATCAAAAATTGAAAAAAAAAATTAAAAAATTTTTTTTCGCCTTTTTTATTTTTCGATGATTTTTTTGTGTGGCTGGCATCGAAAATGGGAAAACAAATTTAAAAATTTTTTTTTCGCCTTTTTTTAATTTTTCGATGATTTTTTTGTGTGGCTGGCACCGAAAAAGGGAAACGAATTTTTTTTTTGTCTTTTTTATTTTTCGATGATTTTTTTGTGGCTGGCATCGAAAATGGAAAAAAAAAATTCCATTTTTTTAATTTTCGATGATTTTTTTTGTGTGGCTGGCACCGAAAAAGGGAAAAAAATTCAAGAATTTTTTTTCCATTTTTTTATTTTTCGATGATTTTTTTTGTGGCTGGCATCGAAAATGAAAAAAAAAATTCCATTTTTTTTATTTTCGATGATTTTTTTTGTGTGGCTGGCACCGAAAAAGGGAAAAAAATTCAAGAATTTTTTTTTGCGTTTTTTATTTTTTGATGATTTTTTTTGTGGCTGGCATCGAAAATGGAAAAAAAAATATTTTTTTTTATTTCCATTTTCTTATTTTTCGATGATTTTTTTGTGTGGCTGGCATCGAAAATGGAAAAAAAAAATTAAAAAAAAATTTTCGACTTTTTTTTTATTTTTCGATGATTTTTTGGTGTGGCTGGCATCGAAAATGGAAAAAAAAATTAAAAAAAATTTTTTCGCCTTTTTTAATTTTTCGATGATTTTTTTGTGTGGCTGGCATCGAAAATGAGAAATAAAATTTAAGAAATTTTTTTTCGCCTTTTTTTATTTTTCGATGATTTTTTTGTGTGGCTGGCATCGAAAATGGGAAAACAAATTTAAGAATTTTTTTTTTCGCCTTTTTTTATTTTTCGATGATTTTTTTTTGTGGCTGGCATCGAAAATGGAAAAAAATATTAAAAAAAATTTTTTCGACTTTTTTTTTATTTTTCGATGATTTTTTGGTGTGGCTGGCATCGAAAATGGAAAAAAAAAAATTAAAAAAATTTTTTTCGCCTTTTTTTATTTTTCGATGATTTTTTTGTGTGGCTGGCATCGAAAATGGGAAAACAAATTTAAGAATTTTTTTTCCCCTTTTTTTATTTTTCGATGATATTTTTTGTGTGGCTGGCACCGAAAAAGGGAAAAGAATTTTTTTTTGTCTTTTTTTATTTTTCGATGATTTTTTTTTTTGTGGCTGGCATCGAAAATGGAAAAAAAAAATTTAAAATTTATTTTTTCCATTTTTTTATTTTTCGATGATTTTTTTTTGTATGGCTGGCACCGAAAAAGGGAAAAAAAAATTCAAGAATTTTTTTTTGCTTTTTTTATTTTTTGATAATTTTTTTTTTGTGGCTGGCATCGAAAATGGAAAAAAAAATTAAAAGTTTTTTTTTCCATTTTTTTATTTTTCGATGATTTTTTTTTGTGGATGGCATCGAAAATGGAAAAAAAAATAAAAAAAATTTTTTTCGCCTTTTTTATTTTTCGATGATTTTTTTGTGTGGCTGGCATTGAAAATGGGAAAACAAATTTAAGAATTTTTTTTTCGCCTTTTTTTATTTTTCGATGATTTTTTTGTGTGGCTGGCACCGAAAAAGGGAAAAGAATTTTTTTTTGTCTTTTTTTATTTTTCGATGATTTTTTTTTGTGGCTGGCATCGAAAATGGAAAAAAAATTTAAAATTTATTTTTTCCATTTTTTTTATTTTTCGATGATTTTTTTTGTGTGGCTGGCACCGAAAAAGGGAAAAAAAATTCAAGAATTTTTTTTTGCCTTTTTTATTTTTTGATGATTTTTTTTTGTGGCTGGCATCGAAAATGGAAAAAAAAATTAAAAAAAAATTTTTCGCCTTTTTTATTTTTCGATGATTTTTTTGTGGCTGGCACCGAAAAAGGGAAAAGAATTTTTTTTTGTCTTTTTTTATTTTTCGATGATTTTTTTTTTGTGGCTGGCATTGCAAATGGAAAAATAAATTTAAAATTTTTTTCGCCTTTTTTATTTTTCGATGATTTTTTTGTGTGGCTGGCATCGAAAATGGGAAAACAAATTTAAGAATTTTTTTTTCGCCTTTTTTTTTTTTTTTTTGATGATTTTTTTGTGTGGCTGGCACCGAAAAAGGGAAAAAAATTCAAGATTTTTTTTTTTGCCTTTTTTATTTTCCGATGATTTTTTTTTGTGGCTGGCATCGAAAATGGAAAAAAAAAATTAAAAATTTTTTTTTCGCCTTTATTATTTTTCGATGATTTTTTTTTGTGGCTGGCATCGAAAATGGAAAAAAAAATTAAATTTTTTTTTTCGCTTTTTTATTTTTCGATGATTTTTTTGTGTGGCTGGCATCGAAAATGGGAAAACAAATTTAAGAATTTTTTTTTCGCCTTTTTTTTATTTTTCGATGATTTTTTTGTGTGGCTGGCACCGAAAAAGGGAAAAAAATTCAAGATTTTTTTTTTGCCTTTTTTTATTTTTCGATGATTTTTTTTGTGGCTGGCATCAAAAATGGAAAAAAAAAATTAAATTTTTTTTTTTCGCCTTCTTTTTATTTTTCGATGATTTTTTGGTGTGGTTGGCATCGAAAATGGGAAAATAAAATTAAAGAATTGTTTTTGGCCTTTTTTTATTTTTCGAAGGTTTTTTTTTTTGTGGCTGGCATCGAAAATGGTAAAAAAAAAATCAAGAATTTTTTTTTTGCCTTTTTTATTTTTCGATGATTTTTTTTTGTGGCTGGCATTGCAAATGGAAAAATAAATTTAAAATTTATTTTTTCCATTTTTTTATTTTTCGATGATTTTTTTTTGTGTGGCTGGCACCGAAAAAGGGAAAAAAAATTCAAGAATTTTTTTTTGCCTTTTTTATTTTTTGATGATTTTTTTTTGTGGCTGGCATCGAAAATGGAAAAAAAAATTAAAAGTTTTTTTTTTCCATTTTTTTATTTTTCGATGATTTTTTTTGTGTGGATGGCATCGAAAATGGAAAAAAAATTAAAAAAAATTTTTTCGCCTTTTTTTATTTTTCGATGATTTTTTTGTGTGGCTGGTATCGAAAATGGGAAAACAAATTTAAGAATTTTTTTTTCGCCTTTTTTTTATTTTTCGATGATTTTTTTGTGTGGCTGGCACCGAAAAAGGGAAAAGAATTTTTTTTTTGTCTTTTTTTTATTTTTCGATGTTTTTTTTTTTGTGGCTGGCATCGAAAATGGAAAAAAAAAATTAAAATTTATTTTTTCCATGTTTTTATTTTTCGATGATTTTTTTTTGTGTGGCTGGCACCGAAAAAGGGAAAAAAAATTCAAGAATTTTTTTTTGCCTTTTTTATTTTTTGATGATTTTTTTTGTGGCTGGCATCGAAAATGGAAAAAAAAATTAAAATTTTTTTTTCCATTTTTTTTATTTTTCGATGATTTTTTGGTGTGGCTGGCATCGAAAATGGAAAAAAAAAATTAAAATTTCTTTTTTCGCCTTTTTTTTATTTTTCGATGATTTTTTGGTGTGGCTGGCATCGAAAATAGAAAAAAAAAATTAAAAAAAAAATGTTCGCCTTTTTTAATTTTTCGATGATTTTTTGGTGTGGCTGGCATCGAAAATGGAAAAAAAAAATTAAAAAAAATTTTTTCGCCTTTTTTATTTTTCGATGATTTTTTTTTTGTGGCTGGCATCGAAAATAGAAAAAAAAAATTAAAAAAAAAATGTTCGCCTTTTTTAATTTTTCGATGATTTTTTTGTGTGGCTGGTATCGAAAATGGGAAAACAAATTTAAGAATTTTTTTTCGCCTTTTTTTTATTTTTCGATGATTTTTTTTTTGTGGCTGGCATCGAAAATGGAAAAAAAAATTAAATTTTTTTTTTCGCCTTTTTTATTTTTCGATGATTTTTTTGTGTGGCTGGCATCGAAAATGGGAAAACAAATTTAAGAATTTTTTTTTCGCCTTTTTTTTATTTTTCGATGAATTTTTTGTGTGGCTGGCACCGAAAAAGGGAAAAAAATTCAAGATTTTTTTTTTGCCTTTTTTATTTTCCGATGATTTTTTTTTTTGTGGCTGGCATCGAAACTGGAAAAAAAAAATTAAAAAATTTTTTTTTCCATTTTTTTATTTTTCGATGATTTTTTTGTGGCTGGCATCGAAAATGGAAAAAAAAAATTAAAAAAATTTTTTTCGCCTTTTTTATTTTTCGATGATTTTTTTGTGTGGCTGGCATCGAAAATGGGAAAACAAATTTAAAAATTTTTTTTTCGCCTTTTTTTAATTTTTCGATGATTTTTTTGTGTGGCTGGCACCGAAAAAGGGAAACGAATTTTTTTTTTGTCTTTTTTATTTTTCGATGATTTTTTTTGTGGCTGGCATCGAAAATGGAAAAAAAAAAATTCCATTTTTTTAATTTTCGATGATTTTTTTTGTGTGGCTGGCACCGAAAAAGGGAAAAAAATTCAAGAATTTTTTTTCCATTTTTTTATTTTTCGATGATTTTTTTTGTGGCTGGCATCGAAAATGAAAAAAAAAAATTCCATTTTTTTTATTTTCGATGATTTTTTTTTGTGTGGCTGGCACCGAAAAAGGGAAAAAAATTCAAGAATTTTTTTTGCGTTTTTTATTTTTTGATGATTTTTTTTGTGGCTGGCATCGAAAATGGAAAAAAAATTATTTTTTTTTATTTCCATTTTCTTATTTTTCGATGATTTTTTTGTGTGGCTGGCATCGAAAATGGAAAAAAAAATTAAAAAAAAATTTTCGACTTTTTTTTTATTTTTCGATGATTTTTTGGTGTGGCTGGCATCGAAAATGGAAAAAAAAAATTAAAAAAAATTTTTTCGCCTTTTTTAATTTTTCGATGATTTTTTTGTGTGGCTGGCATCGAAAATGAGAAATAAAATTTAAGAAATTTTTTTTCGCCTTTTTTTATTTTTCGATGATTTTTTTGTGTGGCTGGCATCGAAAATGGGAAAACAAATTTAAGAATTTTTTTTTTCGCCTTTTTTTATTTTTCGATGATTTTTTTTTGTGGCTGGCATCGAAAATGGAAAAAAATATTAAAAAAATTTTTTCGACTTTTTTTTTATTTTTCGATGATTTTTTGGTGTGGCTGGCATCGAAAATGGAAAAAAAAAATTAAAAAAAATTTTTTCGCCTTTTTTATTTTTCGATGATTTTTTTGTGTGGCTGGCATCGAAAATGGGAAAACAAATTTAAGAATTTTTTTTCCCCTTTTTTTATTTTTCGATGATATTTTTTGTGTGGCTGGCACCGAAAAAGGGAAAAGAATTTTTTTTTTGTCTTTTTTTATTTTTCGATGATTTTTTTTTGTGGCTGGCATCGAAAATGGAAAAAAAAAATTTAAAATTTATTTTTTCCATTTTTTTATTTTTCGATGATTTTTTTTTGTATGGCTGGCACCGAAAAAGGGAAAAAAAAATTCAAGAATTTTTTTTTGCTTTTTTTATTTTTTGATGATTTTTTTTTGTGGCTGGCATCGAAAATGGAAAAAAAAATTAAAAGTTTTTTTTTCCATTTTTTTATTTTTCGATGATTTTTTTTTGTGGATGGCATCGAAAATGGAAAAAAAAATAAAAATTTTTTTTTTCGCCTTTTTTATTTTTCGATGATTTTTTTGTGTGGCTGGCATTGAAAATGGGAAAACAAATTTAAGAATTTTTTTTTCGCCTTTTTTTATTTTTCGATGATTTTTTTGTGTGGCTGGCACCGAAAAAGGGAAAAGAATTTTTTTTTGTCTTTTTTTATTTTTCGATGATTTTTTTTTGTGGCTGGCATCGAAAATGGAAAAAAATTTAAAATTTATTTTTTCCATTTTTTTTATTTTTCGATGATTTTTTTTGTGTGGCTGGCACCGAAAAAGGGAAAAAAAATTCAAGAATTTTTTTTTGCCTTTTTTATTTTTTGATGATTTTTTTTTGTGGCTGGCATCGAAAATGGAAAAAAAAATTAAAAAAAAATTTTTCGCCTTTTTTATTTTTCGATGATTTTTTTGTGGCTGGCACCGAAAAAGGGAAAAGAATTTTTTTTTGTCGTTTTTTATTTTTCGATGATTTTTTTTTGTGGCTGGCATTGCAAATGGAAAAATAAATTTAAAATTTTTTTCGCCTTTTTTATTTTTCGATGATTTTTTTGTGTGGCTGGCATCGAAAATGGGAAAACAAATTTAAGAATTTTTTTTTCGCCTTTTTTTTTTTTTTTTGATGATTTTTTTGTGTGGCTGGCACCGAAAAAGGGAAAAAAATTCAAGATTTTTTTTTTTGCCTTTTTTATTTTCCGATGATTTTTTTTTGTGGCTGGCATCGAAAATGGAAAAAAAAATTAAAAATTTTTTTTTCGCCTTTATTATTTTTCGATGATTTTTTTTTGTGGCTGGCATCGAAAATGGAAAAAAAAATTAAAATTTTTTTTTTCGCTTTTTTATTTTTCGATGATTTTTTTGTGTGGCTGGCATCGAAAATGGGAAAACAAATTTAAGAATTTTTTTTTCGCCTTTTTTTTATTTTTCGATGATTTTTTTGTGTGGCTGGCACCGAAAAAGGGAAAAAAATTCAAGATTTTTTTTTTTGCCTTTTTTATTTTTCGATGATTTTTTTTGTGGCTGGCATCGAAATGGAAAAAAAAATTAAATTTTTTTTTTCCATTTTTTTATTTTTCGATGATTTTTTTGAGTGGCTGGCATCAAAAATGGAAAAAAAAATTAAATTTTTTTTTTTCGCCTTCTTTTTATTTTTCGATGATTTTTTGGTGTGGTTGGCATCGAAAATGGGAAAATAAAATTAAAGAATTGTTTTTGGTCTTTTTTTATTTTTCGATGATTTTTTTTTTGTGGCTGGCATCGAAAATGGTAAAAAAAAAATCAAGAATTTTTTTTTTGCCTTTTTTATTTTTCGATGATTTTTTTTTGTGGCTGGCATTGCAAATGGAAAAATAAATTTAAAATTTATTTTTTCCATTTTTTTATTTTTCGATGATTTTTTTTTGTGTGGCTGGCACCGAAAAAGGGAAAAAAAATTCAAGAATTTGTTTTTGCCTTTTTTATTTTTTGATGATTTTTTTTGTGGCTGGCATCGAAAATGGAAAAAAAAATTAAAAGTTTTTTTTTTCCATTTTTTTATTTTTCGATGATTTTTTTTGTGTGGATGGCATCGAAAATGGAAAAAAAATTAAAAAAATTTTTTTCGCCTTTTTTTTATTTTTCGATGATTTTTTTGTGTGGCTGGTATCGAAAATGGGAAAACAAATTTAAGAATTTTTTTTTCGCCTTTTTTTTATTTTTCGATGATTTTTTTGTGTGGCTGGCACCGAAAAAGGGAAAAGAATTTTTTTTTTGTCTTTTTTTATTTTTCGATGTTTTTTTTTTGTGGCTGGCATCGAAAATGGAAAAAAAAAATTAAAATTTATTTTTTCCATTTTTTTATTTTTCGATGATTTTTTTTTGTGTGGCTGGCACCGAAAAAGGGAAAAAAAATTCAAGAATTTTTTTTTGCCTTTTTTATTTTTTGATGATTTTTTTTGTGGCTGGCATCGAAAATGGAAAAAAAAATTAAAATTTTTTTTTCCATTTTTTTTATTTTTCGATGATTTTTTGGTGTGGCTGGCATCGAAAATGGAAAAAAAAAATTAAAATTTCTTTTTTCGCCTTTTTTTTATTTTTCGATGATTTTTTGGTGTGGCTGGCATCGAAAATAGAAAAAAAAAAAATTTAAAAAAAAATGTTCGCCTTTTTTAATTTTTCGATGATTTTTTGGTGTGGCTGGCATCGAAAATGGGAAAACAAATTTAAGAATTTTTTTTCGCCTTTTTTTATTTTTCGATGATTTTTTTTTTGTGGCTGGCATCGAAAATGGAAAAAAAAATTAAATTTTTTTTTTTCGCCTTTTTTATTTTTCGATGATTTTTTTGTGTGGCTGGCATCGAAAATGGGAAAACAAATTTAAGAATTTTTTTTTCGCCTTTTTTTTATTTTTCGATGATTTTTTTGTGTGGCTGGCACCGAAAAAGGGAAAAGAATTTTTTTTTTGTCTTTTTTTATTTTTCGATGTTTTTTTTTTGTGGCTGGCATCGAAAATGGAAAAAAAAATTAAAATTTATTTTTTCCATTTTTTTATTTTTCGATGATTTTTTTTTGTGTGGCTGGCACCGAAAAAGGGAAAAAAAATTCAAGAATTTTTTTTTGCCTTTTTTATTTTTTGATGATTTTTTTTGTGGCTGGCATCGAAAATGGAAAAAAAAATTAAAATTTTTTTTTCCATTTTTTTTATTTTTCGATGATTTTTTGGTGTGGCTGGCATCGAAAATGGAAAAAAAAAATTAAAATTTCTTTTTTCGCCTTTTTTTTATTTTTCGATGATTTTTTGGTGTGGCTGGCATCGAAAATAGAAAAAAAAAATTTAAAAAAAAATGTTCGCCTTTTTTAATTTTTCGATGATTTTTTGGTGTGGCTGGCACCGAAAAAGGGAAAAAAATTCAAGAATTTTTTTTGCGTTTTTAATTTTTTGATGATTTTTTTTGTGGCTGGCATCGAAAATGGAAAAAAAATTATTTTTTTTTATTTCCATTTTCTTATTTTTCGATGATTTTTTTGTGTGGCTGGCATCGAAAATGGAAAAAAAAAATTAAAAAAAAATTTTCGACTTTTTTTTTATTTTTCGATGATTTTTTGGTGTGGCTGGCATCGAAAATGGAAAAAAAAAAATTAAAAAAATTTTTTTCGCCTTTTTTAATTTTTCGATGATTTTTTTGGTGTGGCTGGCATCGAAAATGGAAAAAAAAATTAAAAAAATTTTTTTCGCCTTTTTTATTTTTCGATGATTTTTTTGTGTGGCTGGCATCGAAAATGGGAAAACAAATTTAAGAATTTTTTTTCCCCTTTTTTTATTTTTCGATGATATTTTTTGTGTGGCTGGCACCGAAAAAGGGAAAAGAATTTTTTTTTTGTCTTTTTTTATTTTTCGATGATTGTTTTTTTGTGGCTGGCATCGAAAATGGAAAAAAAAAATTTAAAATTTATTTTTTCCATTTTTTTATTTTTCGATGATTTTTTTTTGTATGGCTGGCACCGAAAAAGGGAAAAAAAAATTCAAGAATTTTTTTTTGCTTTTTTTATTTTTTGATGATTTTTTTTGTGGCTGGCATCGAAAATGGAAAAAAAAATTAAAAGTTTTTTTTTCCATTTTTTTATTTTTCGATGATTTTTTTTTGTGGATGGCATCGAAAATGGAAAAAAAAATAAAAAAAATTTTTTTCGCCTTTTTTATTTTTCGATGATTTTTTTGTGTGGCTGGCATTGAAAATGGGAAAACAAATTTAAGAATTTTTTTTTCGCCTTTTTTTATTTTTCGATGATTTTTTTGTGTGGCTGGCACCGAAAAAGGGAAAAGAATTTTTTTTTGTCTTTTTTTATTTTTCGATGATTTTTTTTTGTGGCTGGCATCGAAAATGGAAAAAAAATTTAAAATTTATTTTTTCCATTTTTTTAATTTTTCGATGATTTTTTTTGTGTGGCTGGCACCGAAAAAGGGAAAAAAAATTCAAGAATTTTTTTTTGCCTTTTTTATTTTTTGATGATTTTTTTTGTGGCTGGCATCGAAAATGGAAAAAAAATTTAAAATTTATTTTTTCCATTTTTTTTATTTTTCGATGATTTTTTTTGTGTGGCTGGCACCGAAAATGGGAAAATAAAATTTAAGAAATTTTTTTTCGCCTTTTTTTATTTTTCGATGATTTTTTTTTGTGGCTGGCATCGAAAATGGAAAAAAAAAATTAAAATTTTTTTTTCGCCTTTTTTATTTTTCGATGATTTTTTTGTGTGGCTGGCATCGAAAATGAGAAAACAAATTTAAGAATTTTTTTTTTCGCCTTTTTTTTTATTTTTCGATGATTTTTTTGTGTGGCTGGCACCGAAAAAGGGAAAAAAATTCAAGAATTTTTTTTTGCCTTTTTTATTTTTTGATGATTTTTTTTGTGGCTGGCATCGAAAATGGAAAAAAAAATTAAAAAAAAATTTTTCGCCTTTTTTATTTTTCGATGATTTTTTTGTGGCTGGCACCGAAAAAGGGAAAAGAATTTTTTTTTTGTCTTTTTTTATTTTTCGATGATTTTTTTTTGTGGCTGGCATTGCAAATGGAAAAATAAATTTAAAATTTTTTTCGCCTTTTTTATTTTTCGATGATTTTTTTGTGTGGCTGGCATCGAAAATGGGAAAACAAATTTAAGAATTTTTTTTTCGCCTTTTTTTTTTTTTTTTTGATGATTTTTTTGTGTGGCTGGCACCGAAAAAGGGAAAAAAATTCAAGATTTTTTTTTTTGCCTTTTTTATTTTCCGATGATTTTTTTTTTGTGGCTGGCATCGAAAATGGAAAAAAAAATTAAAATTTTTTTTTTCGCCTTTATTATTTTTCGATGATTTTTTTTTTGTGGCTGGCATCGAAAATGGAAAAAAAAAATTAAAATTTTTTTTTTCGCCTTTTTTATTTTTCGATGATTTTTTTGTGTGGCTGGCATCGAAAATGGGAAAACAAATTTAAGAATTTTTTTTTCGCCTTTTTTTTATTTTTCGATGATTTTTTTGTGTGGCTGGCACCGAAAAAGGGAAAAAAATTCAAGATTTTTTTTTTTGCCTTTTTTATTTTTCGATGATTTTTTTTGTGGCTGGCATCGAAATGGAAAAAAAAATTAAATTTTTTTTTCCATTTTTTTATTTTTCGATGATTTTTTTGTGTGGCTGGCATCAAAAATGGAAAAAAAAATTAAATTTTTTTTTTCGCCTTCTTTTTATTTTTCGATGATTTTTTGGTGTGGTTGGCATCGAAAATGGGAAAATAAAATTAAAGAATTGTTTTTGGTCTTTTTTTATTTTTCGATGATTTTTTTTTTGTGGCTGGCATCGAAAATGGTAAAAAAAAAATCAAGAATTTTTTTTTTGCCTTTTTTATTTTTCGATGATTTTTTTTTGTGGCTGGCATTGCAAATGGAAAAATAAATTTAAAATTTATTTTTTCCATTTTTTTATTTTTCGATGATTTTTTTTTTGTGTGGCTGGCACCGAAAAAGGGAAAAAAAATTCAAGAATTTTTTTTTGCCTTTTTTATTTTTTGATGATTTTTTTTTGTGGCTGGCATCGAAAATGGAAAAAAAAATTAAAAGTTTTTTTTTTCCATTTTTCTATTTTTCGATGATTTTTTTGTGTGGATGGCATCGAAAATGGAAAAAAAAATTAAAAAAAATTTTTTCGCCTTTTTTATTTTTCGATGATTTTTTTGTGTGGCTGGCATCGAAAATGGGAAAACAGATTTAAGAATTTTTTTTTTCGCCTTTTTTTTATTTTTCGATGATTTTTTTGTGTGGCTGGCACCGAAAAAGGGAAAAGAATTTTTTTTTTGTCTTTTTTTTATTTTTCGATGTTTTTTTTTGTGGCTGGCATCGAAAATGGAAAAAAAAAATTAAAATTTATTTTTTCCATTTTTTTATTTTTCGATGATTTTTTTTTTGTGTGGCTGGCACCGAAAAAGGGAAAAAAAATTCAAGAATTTTTTTTTGCCTTTTTTATTTTTTGATGATTTTTTTTTGTGGCTGGCATCGAAAATGGAAAAAAAAATTAAAAGTTTTTTTTTTCCATTTTTTTATTTTTCGATGATTTTTTTGTGTGGATGGCATCGAAAATGGAAAAAAAAATTAAAAAAAATTTTTTCGCCTTTTTTATTTTTCGATGATTTTTTTGTGTGGCTGGCATCGAAAATGGGAAAACAAATTTAAGAATTTTTTTTTCGCCTTTTTTTTATTTTTCGATGATTTTTTTGTGTGGCTGGCACCGAAAAAGGGAAAAGAATTTTTTTTTTGTCTTTTTTTATTTTTCGATGTTTTTTTTTTGTGGCTGGCATCGAAAATGGAAAAAAAAAATTAAAATTTTTTTTTCCATTTTTTTATTTTTCGATGATTTTTTGGTGTGGCTGGCATCGAAAATGGAAAAAAAAAAATTAAAATTTCTTTTTTCGCCTTTTTTATTTTTCGATGATTTTTTTGTGTGGCTGGCATCGAAAATGGGAAAACAAATTTAAGAATTTTTTTTTCGCCTTTTTTTTATTTTTCGATGATTTTTTTGTGTGGCTGGCACCGAAAAAGGGAAAAAAATTCAAGAATTTTTTTTTGCCTTTTTTATTTTCCGATGATTTTTTTTTGTGGCTGGCATCGAAAATGGAAAAAAAAAATTAAAATTTTTTTTTTTCCATTTTTTTATTTTTCGATGATTTTTTGTGGCTGACATCGAAAATGGAAAAAAAAAAAATTAAAAATTTTTTTTCGCCTTTTTTATTTTTCGATGATTTTTTTGTGTGGCTGGCATCGAAAATGGGAAAACAAATTTAAAAATTTTTTTTTCGCCTTTTTTTCATTTTTCGATGATTTTTTTGTGTGGCTGGCACCGAAAATGGGAAACGCATTTTTTTTTGTCTTTTTTATTTTTCGATGATATTTTTTGTGGCTGGCATCGAAAATGGAAAAAAAAAATTCCATTTTTTTAATTTTCGATGATTTTTTTTGTGTGGCTGGCACCGAAAAAGGGAAAAAAATTCAAGAATTTTTTTTCCATTTTTTTATTTTTCGATGATTTTTTTTGTGGCTGGCATCGAAAATGAAAAAAAAAAATTCCATTTTTTTTATTTTCGATGATTTTTTTTGTGTGGCTGGCACCGAAAAAGGGAAAAAAATTCAAGAATTTTTTTTGCGTTTTTTATTTTTTGATGATTTTTTTTGTGGCTGGCATCGAAAATGGAAAAAAAATTATTTTTTTTTATTTCCATTTTCTTATTTTTCGATGATTTTTTTGTGTGGCTGGCATCGAAAATGGAAAAAAAAATTAAAAAATTTTTTTCGACTTTTTTTTTATTTTTCGATGATTTTTTGGTGTGGCTGGCATCGAAAATGGAAAAAAAAATTAAAAAATTTTTTTTCGCCTTTTTTAATTTTTCGATGATTTTTTTGTGTGGCTGGCATCGAAAATGAGAAATAAAATTTAAGAAATTTATTTCGCCTTTTTTTATTTTTCGATGATTTTTTTGTGTGGCTGGCATCGAAAATGGGAAAACAAATTTAAGAATTTTTTTTTCGCCTTTTTTTATTTTTCGATGATTTTTTTTTGTGGCTGGCATCGAAAATGGAAAAAAATATTAAAAAATTTTTTTCGACTTTTTTTTTATTTTTCGATGATTTTTTGGTGTGGCTGGCATCGAAAATGGAAAAAAAAAATTAAAAAATTTTTTTTCGCCTTTTTTATTTTTCGATGATATTTTTGTGTGGCTGGCATCGAAAATGGGAAAACATATTTAAGAATTTTTTTTTCGCCTTTTCTTATTTTTCGATGATTTTTGTGTGTGGCTGGCACCAAAAAAGGGAAAAAAAATCAAGAATTTTTTTTTGATGATTTTTTTTGTGGCTGGCATCGAAAATAGAAAAAAAAAATTTAAATTTTTTTTTTCCATTTTTTTATTTTTCGATGATTTTTTTTTTGTGGCTGGCATCGAAAATGAAAAAAAAATAAATTTCCATTTTTTTATTTTTCGATGATTTTTTTGTGTGGCTGGCACCGAAAAAGGGAAAAAAAATCAAGAATTTTTTTTTTGCCTTTTATATATTCGATGATTTTTTTTTGTGGCTGGCATCGAAATGAAAAAAAGAAAACAAAATTTCCATTTTTTTATTTTTTCATGATTTTTTTGTGTGGCTGGCATCGAAAATGGAAAAAAAAAAATTAAAATTTTTTTTTTCGTCTTTTTTATTTTTCGATGATTTTTTGGTGTGGCTGGCATCGAATATGGAAAAAAAAAAAATTAAAAATTTTTTTTTCGCCTTCTTTTTATTTTTCGATGATTTTTTGGTGTGGGAAAATGGGAAAATAAAATTTAAGAATTTTTTTTCGCCTTTTTCTATTTTTCGATGATTTTTTTTTGTAGCTGGCATCGAAAATGAAAAAAAAAATAAAAATTTTTTTTTCGCCTTTTTTATTTTTCGATGATTTTTTTGTGTGGCTGGCATCAAAAATGGGATAACAAATTTAAGAATTTTTTTTTCGCCTTTTTTTTATTTTTCGATGATTTTTTTGTGTGGCTGGCACCGAAAAAGGGAAAAAAATTCAAGATTTTTTTTTTGTCTTCTTTATTTTTCGATGATTTTTTTTTGTGGCTGGCATCGAAACTGGAAAAAAAAAATTTTAAATTTTTTTTTTTCCATTTTTTTGCTTTTCGATGATTTTAGGGAAAAAAATTCTTGAATTTTTTTCCCTTTTTCGGTGGCAGCCACACAGAAAATATCATCGAAAAATAAAAAAAGGGGAAAAAAAAAATTCTTAAATTTGTTTTCCCATTTTCGATGCCAGCCACACAAAAAAAAATCATCGAAAAATAAAAACGGGGAAAAAAATTTTTTTTATTTTTTTTTTTCCATTTTCGATGCCTGCTACAAAAAAAAATCATCGAAAAATAAAAAAAAAGGCGAAAAAAAAATTTAAAATTTTTTTTTCCATTTTTTTGCTTTTCGATGATTTTTTTTGTGGCTGGCATCGAAAATGGAAAAATAAATTAAAAATTTTTTTTTCGCCTTTTTTATTTTTCGATGATTTTTTTGTGTGGCTGGCATCGAAAATGGAAAAAAAAAATAAAAAATTTTTTTTCGCTTTTTTTAATTTTTCGATGATTTTTTGCTGTGGCTGGCATCGAAAATGGGTAAATAAAATTTAAGACATTTTTTTTCGCCTTTTTTTTATTTTTCGATGATTTTTTTTGTGGCTGGCATCGAAAATGGAAAAAAAAAAATTAAAATTTTTTTTTTCGCCTTTTTTATTTTTCGATGATTTTTTTGTGTGGCTGGCATCGAAAATGGGAAAACAAATTTAAGAATTTTTTTTTCGCCTTTTTTTTTTTTTTGATGATTTTTTTGTGTGGCTGGCACCGAAAAAGGGAAAAAAATTCAAGATTTTTTTTTTTGCCTTTTTTTATTTTCCGATGATTTTTTTTTTGTGGCTGGCATCGAAAATGGAAAAAAAAAAATTAAAAATTTTTTTCGCCTTTATTATTTTTCGATGATTTTTTTTTGTGGCTGGCATCGAAAATGGAAAGAAAAAAAATTAAAATTTTTTTTTTCGCCTTTTTTATTTTTCGATGATTTTTTTGTGTGGCTGGCATCGAAAATGGGAAAACAAATTTAAGAATTTTTTTTTCGCCTTTTTTTTATTTTTCGATGATTTTTTTGTGTGGCTGGCACCGAAAAAGGGAAAAAAATTCAAGATTTTTTTTTTGCCTTTTTTATTTTTCGATGATTTTTTTGTGGCTGGCATCGAAATGGAAAAAAAAATTAAATTTTTTTTTTCCATTTTTTTATTTTTCGATGATTTTTTTGTGTGGCTGGCATCAAAAATGGAAAAAAAAATTAAATTTTTTTTTTTCGCCTTCTTTTTATTTTTCGATGATTTTTTGGTGTGGTTGGCATCGAAAATGGGAAAATAAAATTAAAGAATTTTTTTTCGCCTTTTTTTATTTTTCGATGATTTTTTTTTTGTGGCTGGCATCGAAAATGGTAAAAAAAAAATTAAAAAAAATTTTTCGCCTTTTTTATTTTTCGATGATTTTTTTGTGTGGCTGGCATCGAAAATGGGAAAACAAATTTAAGAATTTTTTTTTCGCCTTTTTTTTATTTTTCGATGATTTTTTTGTGTGGCTGGCACCGAAAAAGGGAAAAAAATTCAAGATTTTTTTTTTGCCTTTTTTATTTTTCGATGATTTTTTTTGTGGCTGGCATCGAAATGGAAAAAAAAATTAAATTTTTTTTTTCCATTTTTTTATTTTTCGATGATTTTTTTGTGTGGCTGGCATCAAAAATGGAAAAAAAAATTAAATTTTTTTTTTTCGCCTTCTTTTTATTTTTCGATGATTTTTTGGTGTGGTTGGCATCGAAAATGGGAAAATAAAATTAAAGAATTTTTTTTCGCCTTTTTTTATTTTTCGATGATTTTTTTTGTGTGGCTGGCATCGAAAATGGGAAAACAAATTTAAGAATTTTTTTTTCGCCTTTTTTTTTATTTTTCGATGATTTTTTTGTGTGGCTGGCACCGAAAAAGGGAAAAAAAATTCAATTTTTTTTTTTTGTCTCTTTTATTTTTCGATGATTTTTTTTGTGGCTGGCATCGAAAAAAGAAAAAAAAAGAAATAATTTTTTTTTCCATTCTTTTATTTTTCGATGATTTTTTTTGTAGCTGGCATCGAAAATGGAAAAAAAAATTAAAAATTTTTTTTTCGCTTTTTTTATTTTTCGATGATTTTTTTGTGTGGCTGGCATCGAAAATGGAAAAAAAAATTAAAAATTTTTTTTTCGGCTTTTTTATTTTTCGATGATTTTTTTGTGTGGCTGGCATCGAAAATGGGAAAACATATTTAAGAATTTTTTTTTCGCCTTTTCTTATTTTTCGATGATTTTTGTGTGTGGCTGGCACCAAAAAAGGGAAAAAAAAAATCAAGAATTTTTTTTTGATGATTTTTTTTGTGGCTGGCATAGAAAATGAAAAAAAAAATTAATTTCCATTTTTTTATTTTTCGATGATTTTTTTGTGTGGCTGGCACCGAAAAAGGGAAAAAAAAATTCAAGAATTGTTTTTTGCCTTTTTTATTTTTCGATGATTTTTTTTTGTGGCTGGCATCGAAATGGAAAAAAAAAATTCAATTTTTTTATTTTTCGATTATTTTTTTGTGTAGCTGGCATCAAAAATGGAAAAAAAAAATTAAATTTTTTTTTTCGCCTTTTTTATTTTTCGATGATTTTTTGGTGTGGCTGGCATCAAAAATTTGAAAACAAATTTAAGAATTTTTTTTTCGCCTTCTTTTTATTTTTCGATGATTTTTTGGTGTGGGAAAATGGGAAAATAAAATTTAAGATTTTTTTTTCGCCTTTTTCTATTTTTCGATGATTTTTTTTTGTAGCTGGCATCGAAAATGGAAAAAAAAATATAAATTTTTTTTTCGCCTTTTTTATTTTTCGATGATTTTTTTGTGTAGCTGGCATCAAAAATGGGAAAACAAATTTAAGAATTTTGTTTCGCCTTTTTTTTATTTTTCGATGATTTTTTTTTGTGGCTGGCATCGAAAATGGAAAAAAAAAAATTAAATTTTTTTTTTTCGCCTTTTTTATTTTTCGATGATTTTTTTGTGTGGCTGGCATCGAAAATGGGAAAACAAATTTAAGAATTTTTTTTTCGCCTTTTTTTTATTTTTCGATGATTTTTTTGTGTGGCTGGCACCGAAAAAGGGAAAAAAATTCAAGAATTTTTTTTTTGCCTTTTTTATTTTCCGATGATTTTTTTTTGTGGCTGGCATCGAAAATGGAAAAAAAAAAAATTAAAAATTTTTTTTTTCCATTTTTTTATTTTTCGATGTTTTTTTTGTGGCTGGCATCGAAAATGGAAAAAAAAAATTAAAAAATTTTTTTTCGCCTTTTTTATTTTTCGATGTTTTTTTTGTGTGGCTGGCATCGAAAATGGGAAAACAAATTTAAAAATTTTTTTTTCGCCTTTTTTTAATTTTTCGATGATTTTTTTGTGTGGCTGGCACCGAAAAAGGGAAACGATTTTTTTTTTTGTCTTTTTTATTTTTCGATGATTTTTTTGTGGCTGGCATCGAAAATGGAAAAAAAAAATTAAAAAAACTTTTTTTCCATTTTTTTATTTTTCGATGATTTTTTTTGTGGCTGGCATCGAAAATGAAAAAAAAAAATTCCATTTTTTTAATTTTCTATGATTTTTTTTGTGTGGCTGGCACCGAAAAAGGGAAAAAAATTCAAGAATTTTTTTTGCGTTTTTTATTTTTTGATGATTTTTTTTGTGGCTGGCATCGAAAATGGAAAAAAAAATATTTTTTTTTATTTCCATTTTCTTATTTTTCGATGATTTTTTTGTGTGGCTGGCATCGAAAATGGAAAAAAAAATTAAAAAATTTTTTTCGACTTTTTTTTTATTTTTCGATGATTTTTTGGTGTGGCTGGCATCGAAAATGGAAACAAAAAATTAAAAAAAAATTTTTCGCCTTTTTTAATTTTTCGATGATTTTTTTGTGTGGCTGGCATCGAAAATGAGAAATAAAATTTAAGAAATTTTTTTTCGCCTTTTTTTATTTTTCGATGATTTTTTTGTGTGGCTGGCATCGAAAATGGGAAAACAAATTTAAGAATTTTTTTTTCGCCTTTTTTTATTTTTCGATGATTTTTTTTGTGGCTGGCATCGAAAATGGAAAAAAATATTAAAAAATTTTTTTCGATTTTTTTTTTATTTTTCGATGATTTTTTGGTGTGGCTGGCATCGAAAATGGAAAAAAAAAATTAAAAAAAAAATTTTCGCCTTTTTTATTTTTCGATGATTTTTTTGTGTGGCTGGCATCGAAAATGGGAAAACAAATTTAAAAATTTTTTTTTCGCCTTTTTTTAATTTTTCGATGATTTTTTTGTGTGGCTGGCACCGAAAAAGGGAAACGAATTTTTTTTTTGTCTTTTTTATTTTTCGATGATTTTTTTTGTGGCTGGCATCGAAAATGGAAAAAAAAAATTCCATTTTTTTAATTTTCGATGATTTTTTTTGTGTGGCTGGCACCGAAAAAGGGAAAAAAATTCAAGAATTTTTTTTCCATTTTTTTATTTTTTGATGATTTTTTTTGTGGCTGGCATCGAAAATGAAAAAAAAAATTCCATTTTTTTTATTTTCGATGATTTTTTTTGTGTGGCTGGCACCGAAAAAGGGAAAAAAATTCAAGAATTTTTTTTGCGTTTTTTATTTTTCGATGATTTTTTTGTGTGGATGGCATCGAAAATGGAAAAAAAAATTAAAAAAAATTTTTTCGCCTTTTTTATTTTTCGATGATTTTTTTTTGTGGCTGGCATCGAAAATGGGAAAACAAATTTAAGAATTTTTTTTTCGCCTTTTTTTTATTTTTCGATGATTTTTTTGTGTGGCTGGCACCGAAAAAGGGAAAAGAATTTTTTTTTTGTCTTTTTTTATTTTTCGATGTTTTTTTTTTTGTGGCTGGCATCGAAAATGGAAAAAAAAAATTAAAATTTATTTTTTCCATTTTTTTATTTTTCGATGATTTTTTTTTGTGTGGCTGGCACCGAAAAAGGGAAAAAAAAATTCAAGAATTTTTTTTTGCCTTTTTTATTTTTTGATGATTTTTTTTGTGGCTGGCATCGAAAATGGAAAAAAAAATTAAAATTTTTTTTTCCATTTTTTTATTTTTCGATGATTTTTTGGTGTGGCTGGCATCGAAAATGGAAAAAAAAAATTAAAAAAAAATGTTCGCCTTTTTTAATTTTTCGATGATTTTTTGGTGTGGCTGGCATCGAAAATGGGAAAACAAATTTAAGAATTTTTTTTCGCCTTTTTTTTATTTTTCGATGATTTTTTTTTTGTGGCTGGCATCGAAAATGGAAAAAAAAAATTAAATTTTTTTTTTCGCCTTTTTTATTTTTCGATGATTTTTTTGTGTGGCTGGCATCGAAAATGGGAAAACATATTTAAGAATTTTTTTTTCGCCTTTTTTTTATTTTTCGATGATTTTTTTGTGTGGCTGGCACCGAAAAAGGGAAAAAAATTCTAGAATTTTTTTTTGCCTTTTTTTTTTCCGATGATTTTTTTTTTGTGGCTGGCATCGAAAATGAAAAAAAAAAAATTAAAATTTTTTTTTTCCATTTTTTTATTTTTCGATGATTTTTTTGTGTGTGTGTAATTTTTTTTTTCATTTTCGATGCCAGCCACACCAAAAAATCATCGAAAAATAAAAAAAGGCGAAAAAAAAATTCTTAAATTTGTTTTCCCATTTTCGATGCCAGCCACACCAAAAAATCATCGAAAAATAAAAAAGGCGAAAAAAAAATTTTAATTTATTTTTCCATTTTCGATGCCAGCCACAAAAAAAATCATCGAAAAGCAAAAAAATGGAAAAAAAAATTTTAAATTTTTTTTTCGCCTTTTTTTTTATTTTTCGATGATTTTTTTTTGTAGCAGGCATCGAAAATGGAAAAAAAAAATTAAAAAAATTTTTTTCGCCTTTTTTATTTTTCGATGATTTTTTTGTGTGGCTGGCATCGAAAACGGGAAAACAAATTTAAAAAATTTTTTTTCGCCTTTTTTTAATTTTTCGATGATTTTTTTGTGTGGCTGGCACCGAAAAAGGGAAACGAATTTTTTTTTTGTCTTTTTTATTTTTCGATGATTTTTTTTGTGGCTGGCATCGAAAATGGAAAAAAAAAATTCCATTTTTTTAATTTTCGATGATTTTTTTTGTGTGGCTGGCACCGAAAAAGGGAAAAAAATTCAAGAATTTTTTTTCCATTTTTTTATTTTTCGATGATTTTTTTTGTGGCTGGCATCGAAAATGAAAAAAAAAATTCAATTTTTTTTATTTTCGATGATTTTTTTTGTGTGGCTGGCACCGAAAAAGGGAAAAAAATTCAAGAATTTTTTTTGCGTTTTTTATTTTTTGATGATTTTTTTTGTGGCTGGCATCGAAAATGGAAAAAAAATTATTTTTTTTTATTTCCATTTTCTTATTTTACGATGATTTTTTTGTGTGGCTGGCATCGAAAATGGAAAAAAAAATTAAAAAATTTTTTTTCGCCTTTTTTAATTTTTCGATGATTTTTTTGTGTGGCTGGCATCGAAAATGAGAAATAAAATTTAAGAAATTTTTTTCGCCTTTTTTTATTTTTCGATGATTTTTTTGTGTGGCTGGCATCGAAAATGGGAAAACAAATTTAAGAATTTTTTTTTTCGCCTTTTTTTATTTTTCGATGATTTTTTTTTGTGGCTGGCATCGAAAATGGAAAAAAATATTAAAAAAAATTTTTCGACTTTTTTTTTATTTTTCGATGATTTTTTGGTGTGGCTGGCATCGAAAATGGAAAAAAAAATTAAAAAATTTTTTTTCGCCTTTTTTATTTTTCGATGATTTTTTTGTGTGGCTGGCATCGAAAATGGGAAAACAAATTTAAGAATTTTTTTTTCGCCTTTTCTTATTTTTCGATGATTTTTGTGTGTGGCTGGCACCAAAAAAAGGAAAAAAAATCAAGAATTTTTTTTTGATGATTTTTTTTGTGGCTGGCATCGAAAATAGAAAAAAAAAATTTAAATTTTTTTTTTCCATTTTTTTATTTTTCGATGATTTTTTTTTGTGGCTGGCATCGAAAATGAAAAAAAAATAAATTTCCATTTTTTTATTTTTCGATGAT
Organism: Ochlerotatus camptorhynchus; assembly: GCF_037179485.1. Lineage (NCBI taxonomy): Eukaryota > Metazoa > Arthropoda > Insecta > Diptera > Culicidae > Ochlerotatus > Ochlerotatus camptorhynchus. Next base: position 21,553 of record NW_027041207.1, read on the forward strand.
TTTTTTGTGTGGCTGGCACCGAAAAAGGGAAAAAAAATCAAGAATTTTTTTTTTGCCTTTTATATATTCGATGATTTTTTTTTGTGGCTGGCATCGAAATGAAAAAAAAAAAAACAAAATTTCCATTTTTTTTATTTTTCCATGATTTTTTTGTGTGGCTGGCATCGAAAATGGAAAAAAAAAATTAAAATTTTTTTTTTCGTCTTTTTTATTTTTCGATGATTTTTTGGTGTGGCTGGCATCGAAAATGGAAAAAAAAAAATTAAAAAATTTTTTTTCGCCTTCTTTTTATTTTTCGATGATTTTTTGGTGTGGGAAAATGGGAAAATAAAATTTAAGAATTTTTTTTCGCCTTTTTCTATTTTTCGATGATTTTTTTTTGTAGCTGGCATCGAAAATGAAAAAAAAAAATATAAATTTTTTTTTCGCCTTTTTTATTTTTCGATGATTTTTTTGTGTGGCTGGCATCAAAAATGGGATAACAAATTTAAGAATTTTTTTTTCGCCTTTTTTTATTTTTCGATGATTTTTTTGTGTGGCTGGCACCGAAAAAGGGAAAAAAATTCAAGATTTTTTTTTTTGTCTTCTTTATTTTTCGATGATTTTTTTTTGTGGCTGGCATCGAAACTGGAAAAAAAAAATTTAAAATTTTTTTTTTTCCATTTTTTTGCTTTTCGATGATTTTAGGGAAAAAAATTCTTGAATTTTTTTCCCTTTTTCGGTGCCAGCCACACAGAAAATATCATCGAAAAATAAAAAAAGGGGAAAAAAAAATTCTTAAATTTGTTTTCCCATTTTCGATGCCAGCCACACAAAAAAAAATCATCGAAAAATAAAAAAGGCGAAAAAAATTTTTTTTATTTTTTTTTTTTCCATTTTTGATGCCTGCTACAAAAAAAAATCATCGAAAAATAAAAAAAAAGGCGAAAAAAAAATTTAAAATTTTTCGAAAATGGAAAAATAAATTAAAAATTTTTTTTTCGCCTTTTTTATTTTTCGATGATTTTTTTCTGTGGCTGGCATCGAAAATGGGAAAACAAATTTAAGAATTTTTTTTCGCCTTTTTTTATTTTTCGATGATTTTTTGGTGTGGCTGGCATCGAAAATGGAAAAAAAAATTAAAAAAATTTTTTTCGCCTTTTTTAATTTTTCGATGATTTTTTGCTGTGGCTGGCATCGAAAATGGGTAAATAAAATTTAAGACATTTTTTTTCGCCTTTTTTTTATTTTTCGATGATTTTTTTTGTGGCTGGCATCGAAAATGGAAAAAAAAAAATTAAAATTTTTTTTTTCGCCTTTTTTATTTTTCGATGATTTTTTTGTGTGGCTGGCATCGAAAATGGGAAAACATATTTAAGAATTTTTTTTTCGCCTTTTCTTATTTTTCGATGATTTTTGTGTGTGGCTGGCACCAAAAAAGGGAAAAAAAAAATCAAGAATTTTTTTTTTGATGATTTTTTTTGTGGCTGGCATCGAAAATGAAAAAAAAAATTAATTTCCATTTTTTTATTTTTCGATGATTTTTTTGTGTGGCTGGCACCGAAAAAGGGAAAAAAAATTCAAGAATTGTTTTTAGCCTTTTTTATTTTTCGATGATTTTTTTTTGTGGCTGGCATCGAAATGGAAAAAAAAAAATTCAATTTTTTTATTTTTCGATTATTTTTTTGTGTAGCTGGCATCAAAAATGGAAAAAAAAAATTAAATTTTTTTTTTTCGCCTTTTTTATTTTTCGATGATTTTTTGGTGTGGCTGGCATCGAAACTGGAAAAAAAAAATTAAAATTTTTTTTTCGCCTTCTTTTTATTTTTCGATGATTTTTTGGTGTGGGAAAATGGGAAAATAAAATTTAAGAATTTTTTTTCGCCTTTTTCTATTTTTCGATGATTTTTTTTTTGTAGCTGGCATCGAAAATGGAAAAAAAAATATAAATTTTTTTTTCGCCTTTTTTATTTTTCGATGATTTTTTTGTGTAGCTGGCATCAAAAATGGGAAAACAAATTTAAGAATTTTTTTTTCGCCTTTTTTTTATTTTTCGATGATTTTTTTTTGTGGCTGGCATCGAAAATGGAAAAAAAAAATTTAAAATTTTTTTTTTTCCATTTTTTTGCTTTTCGATGATTTTAGGGAAAAAAATTCTTGAATTTTTTTCCCTTTTTCGGTGCCAGCCACACAGAAAATATCATCGAAAAATAAAAAAAGGGGAAAAAAAAAATTCTTAAATTTGTTTTCCCATTTTCGATGCCAGCCACGCAAAAAAAAATCATCGAAAAATAAAAAAGGCGAAAAAAATTTTTTTTATTTTTTTTTTTTCCATTTTTGATGCCTGCTACAAAAAAAAATCATCGAAAAATAAAAAAAAAGGCGAAAAAAAAATTTAAAATTTTTCGAAAATGGAAAAAAAAAAATTAAAATTTTTTTTTTCGCCTTTTTTATTTTTCGATGATTTTTTTGTGTGGCTGGCATCGAAAATGGGAAAACATATTTAAGATTTTTTTTTCGCCTTTTCTTATTTTTCGATGATTTTTGTGTGTGGCTGGCACCAAAAAAGGGAAAAAAAAATCAAGAATTTTTTTTTTGATGATTTTTTTTGTGGCTGGCATCGAAAATGAAAAAAAAAAATTAATTTCCATTTTTTTATTTTTCGATGATTTTTTTGTGTGGCTGGCACCGAAAAAGGGAAAAAAAAAATTCAAGAATTGTTTTTTGCCTTTTTTATTTTTCGATGATTTTTTTTTTGTAGCTGGCATCGAAAATGGAAAAAAAAATATAAATTTTTTTTTCGCCTTTTTTATTTTTTTAATCATCGAAAAATAAAAAAAAAGTCGAAAAAATTTTTTTAATATTTTTTCCCTTTTTCGGTGCCAGCCACACAGAAAATATCATCGAAAAATAAAAAAAGGGGAAAAAAAAATTCTTAAATTTGTTTTCCCATTTTCGATGCCAGCCACACAAAAAAAAATCATCGAAAAATAAAAAAAGGCGAAAAAAATTTTTTTTATTTTTTTTTTTCCATTTTCGAAAAATTTTAAATTTTTTTTTCGCCTTTTTTTTATTTTTCGATGATTTTTTTTTGTAGCAGGCATCAAAAATGGAAAAAAAAAAAATAAAAAAAATTTTTTTCGCCTTTTTTATTTTTCGATGATTTTTTTTTGTGTGGCTGGCATCGAAAATGGGAAAACAAATTTAAGAATATTTTTTTTCCCCTTTTTTTATTTTTCGATGATATTTTCTGTGTGGCTGGCATCTAAATGGAAAAAAAAAATTAAGAAGTTTTTTTCGCCTTTTTTATTTTTCGATGATTTTTTTGTGTGACTGGCATCGAAAATAGGAAATAAAAATTTAAAAAAAAATTTCGCCATTTTTTTCGATGATTTTGTTGTGTGGCTGGCATCGAAAAAGGGAAAAAAATTCAAGATTTTTTTTTTTGTCTTTTTTATTTTTCGATGATTTTTTGGTGTGGCTGGCATCGAAAATGGAAAAAAAAATTTAAAATTTTTTTTTTTCATTTTTTTATTTTTCGATGATTTTTTTTTTGTGGCTGGCACCGAAAAAGGGAGAAAAAATCAAGAATTTTTTTTGTCTTTTTTATTTTTCGATGATTTTTTTTTGTGGCTGGCATCGAAAATGGAAAAAAAAATTTAAAAATTTTTTGTTCGCTTTTTTTATTTTTCGATGATTTTTTTGTGTGGCTGGCATCGAAAATGGGAAAACAAATTTAAGAATTTTTTTTCGCCTCTTTTTATTTTTCGATGATTTTTTTGTGTGGCTGGCACCGAAAAAGGGAAAAAAAATACAAGAATTTTTTTTTTGCCTTTTTTATTTTTTGATGATTTTTTTTGTGGCTGGCATCGAAAATGGAAAAAAAAATTAAAAGTTTTTTTTTTTCCATTTTTTTATTTTTCGATGATTTTTTTGTGTGGCTGGCACCGAAAATGGGAAAATAAAATTTAAGAAATTTTTTTTCGCCTTTTTTTATTTTTCGATGATTTTTTTTTGTGGCTGGCATCGAAAATGGAAAAAAAAAATTAAAATTTTTTTTTCGCCTTTTTTATTTTTCGATGATTTTTTTGTGTGGCTGGCATCGAAAATGAGAAAACAAATTTAAGAATTTTTTTTTCGCCTTTTTTTTTATTTTTCGATGATTTTTTTGTGTGGCTGGCACCGAAAAAGGGAAAAAAAATTCAAGAATTTTTTTTTTGCCTTTTTTATTTTTTGATGATTTTTTTTGTGGCTGGCATCGAAAATGGAAAAAAAAATTAAAAAAAAATTTTTCGCCTTTATTATTTTTCGATGATTTTTTTGTGGCTGGCACCGAAAAAGGGAAAAGAATTTTTTTTTGTCTTTTTTTATTTTTCGATGATTTTTTTTTGTGGCTGGCATTGCAAATGGAAAAATAAATTTAAAATTTTTTTCGCCTTTTTTATTTTTCGATGATTTTTTTGTGTGGCTGGCATCGAAAATGGGAAAACAAATTTAAGAATTTTTTTTTCGCCTTTTTTTTTTTTTTGATGATTTTTTTGTGTGGCTGGCACCGAAAAAGGGAAAAAAATTCAAGATTTTTTTTTTGCCTTTTTTATTTTCCGATGATTTTTTTTTGTGGCTGGCATCGAAAATGGAAAAAAAAAATTAAAATTTTTTTTTTCGCCTTTATTATTTTTCGATGATTTTTTTTTTTGTGGCTGGCATCGAAAATGGAAAAAAAATTAAAATTTTTTTTTTCGCCTTTTTTATTTTTCGATGATTTTTTTGTGTGGCTGGCATCGAAAATGGGAAAACAAATTTAAGAATTTTTTTTTCGCCTTTTTTTTATTTTTCGATGATTTTTTTGTGTGGCTGGCACCGAAAAAGGGAAAAAAATTCAAGATTTTTTTTTTGCCTTTTTTATTTTTCGATGATTTTTTTTGTGGCTGGCATCGAAATGGAAAAAGAAATTAAATTTTTTTTTTCCATTTTTTTATTTTTCGATGATTTTTTTGTGTGGCTGGCATCAAAAATGGAAAAAAAAATTAAATTTTTTTTTTTCGCCTTCTTTTTATTTTTCGATGATTTTTTGGTGTGGTTGGCATCGAAAATGGGAAAATAAAATTAAAGAATTTTTTTTGGTCTTTTTTTATTTTTCGATGATTTTTTTTTTGTGGCTGGCATCGAAAATGGTAAAAAAAAAATCAAGAATTTTTTTTTTGCCTTTTTTATTTTTCGATGATTTTTTTTGTGGCTGGCATTGCAAATGGAAAAATAAATTTAAAATTTATTTTTTCCATTTTTTTATTTTTCGATGATTTTTTTTTGTGTGGCTGGCACCGAAAAAGGGAAAAAAAATTCAAGAATTTTTTTTTGCCTTTTTTATTTTTTGATGATTTTTTTTTGTGGCTGACATCGAAAATGGAAAAAAAAAATTAAAAGTTTTTTTTTTCCATTTTTTTATTTTTCGATGATTTTTTTTGTGTGGATGGCATCGAAAATGGAAAAAAAAATTAAAAAAATTTTTTTCGCCTTTTTTATTTTTCGATGATTTTTTTGTGTGGCTGGCATCGAAAATGGGAAAACAAATTTAAGAATTTTTTTTTTCGCCTTTTTTTTATTTTTCGATGATTTTTTTGTGTGGCTGGCACCGAAAAAGGGAAAAGAATTTTTTTTTTGTCTTTTTTTATTTTTCGATGTTTTTTTTTTGTGGCTGGCATCGAAAATGGAAAAAAAAAATTAAAATTTATTTTTTCCATTTTTTTATTTTTCGATGATTTTTTTTTGTGTGGCTGGCACCGAAAAAGGGAAAAAAAAATTCAAGAATTTTTTTTTGCCTTTTTTATTTTTCGATGATTTTTTGGTGTGGCTGGCATCGAAAATGGAAAAAAAAAATTAAAATTTCTTTTTTCGCCTTTTTTTTATTTTTTGATGATTTTTTGGTGTGGCTGGCATCGAAAATAGAAAAAAAAAATTAAAAAAAAAATGTTCGCCTTTTTTAATTTTTCGATGATTTTTTGGTGTGGCTGGCATCGAAAATGGGAAAACAAATTTAAGAATTTTTTTTCGCCTTTTTTTTTATTTTTCGATGATTTTTTTTTTGTGGCTGGCATCGAAAATGGAAAAAAAAATTAAATTTTTTTTTTCGCCTTTTTTATTTTTCGATGATTTTTTTGTGTGGCTGGCATCGAAAATGGGAAAACAAATTTAAGAATTTTTTTTTCGCCTTTTTTTTATTTTTCGATGATTTTTTTGTGTGGCTGGCACCGAAAAAGGGAAAAAAAATTCAAGAATTTTTTTTTGCCTTTTTTATTTTCCGATGATTTTTTTTTGTGGCTGGCATCGAAAATGGAAAAAAAAAAATTAAAATTTTTTTTTTCCATTTTTTTATTTTTCGATGATTTTTTTGTGGCTGGCATCGAAAATGGAAAAAAAAAATTAAAAATTTTTTTTTCGCCTTTTTTATTTTTCGATGATTTTTTTGTGTGGCTGGCATCGAAAATGGGAAAACAATTTAAAATTTTTTTTTTCGCCTTTTTTTAATTTTTCGATGATTTTTTTGTGTGGGCACCGAAAAAGGGAAACGATTTTTTTTTTTGTCTTTTTTATTTTTCGATGATTTTTTTTGTGGCTGGCATCGAAAATGGAAAAAAAAAATTCCATTTTTTTAATTTTCGATGATTTTTTTTGTGTGGCTGGCACCGAAAAAGGGAAAAAAATTCAAGAATTTTTTTTCCATTTTTTTATTTTTTGATGATTTTTTTTGTGGCTGGCATCGAAAATGAAAAAAAAAATTCCATTTTTTTTATTTTCGATGATTTTTTTTGTGTGGCTGGCACCGAAAAAGGGAAAAAAATTCAAGAATTTTTTTTGCGTTTTTTATTTTTCGATGATTTTTTTGTGTGGATGGCATCGAAAATGGAAAAAAAAATTAAAAAAATTTTTTTCGCCTTTTTTATTTTTCGATGATTTTTTTGTGTGGCTGGCATCGAAAATGGGAAAACAAATTTAAGAATTTTTTTTTTCGCCTTTTTTTTATTTTTCGATGATTTTTTTGTGTGGCTGGCACCGAAAAAGGGAAAAGAATTTTTTTTTTGTCTTTTTTTATTTTTCGATGTTTTTTTTTTGTGGCTGGCATCGAAAATGGAAAAAAAAAATTAAAATTTATTTTTTCCATTTTTTTATTTTTCGATGATTTTTTTTTGTGTGGCTGGCACCGAAAAAGGGAAAAAAAAATTCAAGAATTTTTTTTGCCTTTTTTATTTTTTGATGATTTTTTTTGTGGCTGGCATCGAAAATGGAAAAAAAAATTAAATTTTTTTTTTCCATTTTTTTATTTTTCGATGATTTTTTGGTATGGCTGGCATCGAAAATGGAAAAAAAAAATTAAAATTTCTTTTTTCGCCTTTTTTTTATTTTTCGATGATTTTTTGGTGTGGCTGGCATCGAAAATAGAAAAAAAAAATTAAAAAAAAAATGTTCGCCTTTTTTAATTTTTCGATGATTTTTTGGTGTGGCTGGCATCGAAAATGGGAAAACAAATTTAAGATTTTTTTTTTCGCCTTTTTTTTATTTTTCGATGATTTTTTTTTTGTGGCTGGCATCGAAAATGGAAAAAAAAATTAAATTTTTTTTTTCGCCTTTTTTATTTTTCGATGATTTTTTTGTGTGGCTGGCATCGAAAATGGGAAAACAAATTTAAGAATTTTTTTTTCGCCTTTTTTTTATTTTTCGATGATTTTTTTGTGTGGCTGGCACCGAAAAAGGGAAAAAAATTCTAGAATTTTTTTTTGCCTTTTTTTTTCCGATGATTTTTTTTTTGTGGCTGGCATCGAAAATGAAAAAAAAAAAATTAAAATTTTTTTTTTTCCATTTTTTTATTTTTCGATGATTTTTTTTTTGTGGCTGGCATCGAAAATGGAAAAAAAAAATTAAAAAATTTTTTTTCGCCTTTTTTATTTTTCGATGATTTTTTTGTGTGGCTGGCATCGAAAATGGGAAAACAAATTTAAAAATTTTTTTTTCGCCTTTTTTTAATTTTTCGATGATTTTTTTGTGTGGCTGGCACCGAAAAAGGGAAACGAATTTTTTTTTGTCTTTTTTATTTTTCGATGATTTTTTTTGTGGCTGGCATCGAAAATGGAAAAAAAAATTCCATTTTTTTAATTTTCGATGATTTTTTTTGTGTGGCTGGCACCGAAAAAGGGAAAAAAATTCAAGAATTTTTTTTCCATTTTTTTATTTTTCGATGATTTTTTTTGTGGCTGGCATCGAAAATGAAAAAAAAAAATTCCATTTTTTTTATTTTCGATGATTTTTTTTGTGTGGCTGGCACCGAAAAAGGGAAAAAAAATCAAGAATTTTTTTTGCGTTTTTTATTTTTTGATGATTTTTTTTGTGGCTGGCATCGAAAATGGAAAAAAAAATATTTTTTTTTATTTCCATTTTCTTATTTTACGATGATTTTTTTGTGTGGCTGGCATCGAAAATGGAAAAAAAAATTAAAAAATTTTTTTACGCCTTTTTTAATTTTTCGATGATTTTTTTGTGTGGCTGGCATCGAAAATGAGAAATAAAATTTAAGAAATTTTTTTTCGCCTTTTTTTATTTTTCGATGATTTTTTTGTGTGGCTGGCATCGAAAATGGGAAAACAAATTTAAGAATTTTTTTTTTCGCCTTTTTTTATTTTTCGATGATTTTTTTTTGTGGCTGGCATCGAAAATGGAAAAAAATATTAAAAAAAAAATTTCGACTTTTTTTTTATTTTTCGATGATTTTTTGGTGTGGCTGGCATCGAAAATGGAAAAAAAAATTAAAAAAATTTTTTTCGCCTTTTTTATTTTTCGATGATTTTTTTGTGTGGCTGGCATCGAAAATGGGAAAACAAATTTAAGAATTTTTTTTTCGCCTTTTCTTATTTTTCGATGATTTTTGTGTGTGGCTGGCACCAAAAAAGGGAAAAAAAATCAAGAATTTTTTTTTGATGATTTTTTTTGTGGCTGGCATCGAAAATAGAAAAAAAAAATTAAAATTTTTTTTTTCCATTTTTTTATTTTTCGATGATTTTTTTTTTGTGGCTGGCATCGAAAATGAAAAAAAAATAAATTTCCATTTTTTTATTTTTCGATGATTTTTTTGTGTGGCTGGCACCGAAAAAGGGAAAAAAAAATCAAGAATTTTTTTTTTGCCTTTTATATATTCGATGATTTTTTTTTGTGGCTGGCATCGAAATGAAAAAAAAAAAACAAAATTTCCATTTTTTTTATTTTTCGATGATTTTTTGGTGTGGCTGGCATCGAAAATGGAAAAAAAAAATTAAAAATTTTTTTTTCGCCTTTTTTTTTATTTTTCGATGATTTTTTGGTGTGGGAAAATGGGAAAATAAAATTTAAGAATTTTTTTCGCCTTTTTCTATTTTTCGATGATTTTTTTTTGTAGCTGGCATCGAAAATGAAAAAAAAAAAATATAAATTTTTTTTTCGCCTTTTTTATTTTTCGATGATTTTTTTGTGTGGCTGGCATCAAAAATGGGATAACAAATTTAAGAATTTTTTTTTCGCCTTTTTTTTATTTTTCGATGATTTTTTTGTGTGGCTGGCACCGAAAAAGGGAAAAAAATTCAAGATTTTTTTTTTTGTCTTCTTTATTTTTCGATGATTTTTTTTTGTGGCTGGCATCGAAACTGGAAAAAAAAAATTTAAAATTTTTTTTTTCCATTTTTTTGCTTTTCGATGATTTTAGGGAAAAAAAATTCTTGAATTTTTTTCCCTTTTTCGGTGCCAGCCACACAGAAAATATCATCGAAAAATAAAAAAAGGGGAAAAAAAAAAATTCTTAAATTTGTTTTCCCAATTTCGATGCCAGCCACACAAAAAAAAATCATCGAAAAATAAAAAAGGCGAAAAAATTTTTTTTTATTTTTTTTTTCCATTTTCGATGCCTGTTACAAAAAAAAATCATCGAAAAATAAAAAAAAAGGCGAAAAAAAAATTTAAAATTTTTTTTTCCATTTTTTTGCTTTTCGATGATTTTTTTTGTGGCTGGCATCGAAACTGGAAAAATAAATTAAAAATTTTTTTTTCGCCTTTTTTTATTTTTCGATGATTTTTTGGTGTGGCTGGCATCGAAAATGGGAAAACAAATTTAAGAATTTTTTTTTCGCCTTTTTTTATTTTTCGATGATTTTTTGGTGTGGCTGGCATCGAAAATGGAAAAAAAAATTAAAAAAATTTTTTTCGCCTTTTTTAATTTTTCGATGATTTTTTGCTGTGGCTGGCATCGAAAATGAGTAAATAAAATTTAAGACATTTTTTTTCGCCTTTTTTTTATTTTTCGATGATTTTTTTTGTGGCTGGCATCGAAAATGGAAAAAAAAAAAATTAAAATTTTTTTTTTCGCCTTTTTTATTTTTCGATGATTTTTTTGTGTGGCTGGCATCGAAAATGGGAAAACAAATTTAAGAATTTTTTTTTCGCCTTTTTTTTTTTTTTTTGATGATTTTTTTGTGTGGCTGGCACCGAAAAAGGGAAAAAAATTCAAGATTTTTTTTTTTGCCTTTTTTATTTTCCGATGATTTTTTTTTGTGGCTGGCATCGAAAATGGAAAAAAAAAATTAAAAATTTTTTTTTCGCCTTTTTTATTTTTCGATGATTTTTTTGTGTGGCTGGCATCGAAAATGGGAAAACAAATTTAAGAATTTTTTTTTCGCCTTTTTTTTTATTTTTCGATGATTTTTTTGTGTGGCTGGCACCGAAAAAGGGAAAAAAATTCAAGATTTTTTTTTTTGCCTTTTTTATTTTTCGATGATTTTTTTTGTGGCTGGCATCGAAATGGAAAAAAAAATTAAATTTTTTTTTTCCATTTTTTTATTTTTCGATGATTTTTTTGTGTGGCTGGCATCAAAAATGGAAAAAAAATTAAATTTTTTTTTTCGCCTTCTTTTTATTTTTCGATGATTTTTTGGTGTGGTTGGCATCGAAAATGGGAAAATAAAATTAAAGAATTTTTTTTCGCCTTTTTTTATTTTTCGATGATTTTTTTTTTGTGGCTGGCATCGAAAATGGTAAAAAAAAAATTAAAAAAATTTTTTCGCCTTTTTTATTTTTCGATGATTTTTTTTGTGTGGCTGGCATCGAAAATGGGAAAACAAATTTAAGAATTTTTTTTTCGCCTTTTTTTTATTTTTCGATGATTTTTTTGTGTGGCTGGCACCGAAAAAGGGAAAAAAAATTCAAATTTTTTTTTTTTTGTCTCTTTTATTTTTCGATGATTTTTTTTGTGGCTGGCATCGAAAAAAGAAAAAAAAAAGAAATAATTTTTTTTTCCATTCTTTTATTTTTCGATGATTTTTTTTGTAGCTGGCATCAAAAATGGAAAAAAAAATTAAAAATTTTTTTTTCGCTTTTTTTATTTTTCGATGATTTTTTTGTGTGGCTGGCATCGAAAATGGGAAAACAAATTTAAGAATTTTTTTTTCGCCTTTTTTTATTTTTCGATGATTTTTTTTTGTGGCTGGGATCGAAAATGGAAAAAAAAATTAAAAATTTTTTTTTCGGCTTTTTTATTTTTCGATGATTTTTTTGTGTGGCTGGCATCGAAAATGGGAAAACATATTTAAGAATTTTTTTTTCGTTTTTTCTTATTTTTCGATGATTTTTGTGTGTGGCTGGCACCAAAAAAGGGAAAAAAAAAATCAAGAATTTTTTTTTTGATGATTTTTTTGTGGCTGGCATCGAAAATGAAAAAAAAAATTAATTTCCATTTTTTATTTTTCGATGATTTTTTTGTGTGGCTGGCACCGAAAAAGGGAAAAAAAAAATTCAAGAATTGTTTTTTGCCTTTTTTATTTTTCGATGATTTTTTTTGTGGCTGGCATCGAAATGGAAAAAAAAAAAATTCAATTTTTTTATTTTTCGATGATTTTTTAGTGTGGCTGGCATCGAAAATGGGAAAACAAATTTAAGAATTTTTTTTTCGCCTTTTTTTAATTTTTCGATGATTTTTTTGTGTGGCTGGCACCGAAAAAGGGAAAAAAATTCAAGAATTTTTTTTTGCCTTTTTTATTTTCCGTGATTTTTTTTTTGTGGCTGGCATCGAAAATGGAAAAAAAAAAATTAAAATTTTTTTTTTCCATTTTTTTATTTTTCGATGATTTTTTTTGTGGCTGGCATCGAAAATGGAAAAAAAAAATTAAAAAATTTTTTTTCGCCTTTTTTATTTTTCGATGATTTTTTTGTGTGGCTGGCATCGAAAATGGGAAAACAAATTTAAAAATTTTTTTTTCGCCTTTTTTTAATTTTTCGATGATTTTTTTGTGTGGCTGGCACCGAAAAAGGGAAACGAATTTTTTTTTTGTCTTTTTTATTTTTCGATGATTTTTTTTGTGGCTGGCATCGAAAATGGAAAAAAAAAATTAAAAATTTTTTTTTCCATTTTTTTATTTTTCGATTATTTTTTTTGTGGCTGGCATCGAAAATGAAAAAAAAAAATTCCATTTTTTTAATTTTCTATGATTTTTTTTGTGTGGCTGGCACCGAAAAAGGGAAAAAAATTCAAGAATTTTTTTTGCGTTTTTTATTTTTTGATGATTTTTTTTGTGGCTGGCATCGAAAATGGAAAAAAAATTATTTTTTTTTATTTCCATTTTCTTATTTTTCGATGATTTTTTTGTGGCTGGCATCGAAAATGGAAAAAAAAATTAAAAAATTTTTTTCGACTTTATTTTTATTTTTCGATGATTTTTTGGTGTGGCTGGCATCGAAAATGGAAAAAAAAAATTAAAAAATTTTTTTTCGCCTTTTTTAATTTTTCGATGATTTTTTTGTGTGGCTGGCATCGAAAATGAGAAATAAAATTTAAGAAATTTTTTTTCGCCTTTTTTTATTTTTCGATGATTTTTTTGTGTGGCTGGCATCGAAAATGGGAAAACAAATTTAAGAATTTTTTTTTCGCCTTTTTTTATTTTTCGATGATTTTTTTTGTGGCTGGCATCGAAAATGGAAAAAAATATTAAAAATTTTTTTTCGACTTTTTTTTTATTTTTCGATGATTTTTTGGTGTGGCTGGCATCGAAAATGGAAAAAAAAAATTAAAAAAAAAATTTTCGCCTTTTTTATTTTTCGATGATTTTTTTGTGTGGCTGGCATCGAAAATGGGAAAACAAATTTATGAATTTTTTTTTCGCCTTTTCTTATTTTTCGATGATTTTTGTGTGTGGCTGGCACCAAAAAAGGGAAAAAAATCAAGAATTTTTTTTTGATGATTTTTTTTGTGGCTGGCATCGAAAATAGAAAAAAAAAATTTAAATTTTTTTTTCCATTTTTTTATTTTTCGATGATTTTTTTTTTGTGGCTGGCATCGAAAATGAAAAAAAAATATATTTCCATTTTTTTATTTTTCGATGATTTTTTTGTGTGGCTGGCACCGAAAAAGGGAAAAAAAAATCGAGAATTTTTTTTTGCCTTTTTTATTTTTCGATGATTTTTTTTTGTGGCTGGCATCGAAATGAAAAAAAAAAAAACAAAATTTCCATTTTTTTATTTTTCCATGATTTTTTTGTGTGGCTGGCATCGAAAATGGAAAAAAAAAATTAAAATTTTTTTTTTCGTCTTTTTTATTTTTCGATGATTTTTTGGTGTGGCTGGCATCGAAAATGGAAAAAAAAAAAATTAAAATTTTTTTTTTCGCCTTCTTTTTATTTTTCGATGATTTTTTGGTGTGGGAAAATGGGAAAATAAAATTTAAGAATTTTTTTTCGCCTTTTTCTATTTTTCGATGATTTTTTTTTGTAGCTGGCATCGAAAATGAAAAAAAAAATATAAATTTTTTTTTCGCCTTTTTTATTTTTCGATGATTTTTTTGTGTGGCTGGCATCAAAAATGGGAAAACAAATTTAAGAATTTTTTTTTCGCCTTTTTTATTTTTCGATGATTTTTTTGTGTGGCTGGCACCGAAAAAGGGAAAAAAATTCAAGATTTTTTTTTTTGTCTTCTTTATTTTTCGATGATTTTTTTTTGTGGCTGGCATCGAAACTGGAAAAAAAAATTTAAAATTTTTTTTTTCCATTTTTTTGCTTTTCGATGATTTTAGGGAAAAAAATTCTTGAATTTTTTTTCCCTTTTTCGGTGCCAGCCACACAGAAAATATCATCGAAAAATAAAAAAAGGGGAAAAAAAAAATTCTTAAATTTGTTTTCCCATTTTCGATGCCAGCAACACAAAAAAAAATCATCGAAAAATAAAAAAGGCGAAAAAATTTTTTTTTATTTTTTTTTTTCCATTTTCGATGCCTGCTACAAAAAAAAATCATCGAAAAATAAAAAAAAAAGGCGAAAAAAAAATTTGAAAATTTTTTTTCCATTTTTTTGCTTTTCGATGATTTTTTTTGTGGCTGGCATCGAAAATGGAAAAATAAATTAAAATTTTTTTTTTCGCCTTTTTTATTTTTCGATGATTTTTTGGTGTGGCTGGCATCGAAAATGGAAAAAAAAATATTTTTTTTTTTCCATTTTTTTATTTTTCGATGATTTTTTTTGTGTGGCTGACATCGAAAATGGAAAAAAAATTAAAATTTTTTTTTCGCCTTTATTATTTTTCGATGATTTTTTGGTGTGGCTGGCATCTAAATGGAAAAAAAAAATTAAGAAGTTTTTTTCGCCTTTTTTTATTTTTCGATGATTTTTTTGTGTGACTGGCATCGAAAATAGGAAAGATAAATTTAAAAAAAAATTTCGCCATTTTTTTCGATGATTTTTTTGTGTGGCTGGCATCGAAAAAGGGAAAAAAATTCATGATTTTTTTTTTTTTGTCTTTTTTATTTATCGATGATTTTTTGGTGTGGCTGGCATCGAAAATGGAAAAAAAAATTTAAAATTTTTTTTTTCCATTTTTTTATTTTTCGATGATTTTTTTTTTGTGGCTGGCACCGAAATAGGGAAAAAAAATTCAAGAATTTTTTTTGTCTTTTTTATTTTTCGATGATTTTTTTTGTGGCTGGCATCAAAAATGGAAAAAAAAATTTAAAAATTTTTTGTTCGCTTTTTTTATTTTTCGATGATTTTTTTGTGTGGCTGGCATCGAAAATGGGAAAACAAATTTAAGAAATTTTTTTCGCCTCTTTTTATTTTTCGATGATTTTTTTGTGTGGCTGGCACCGAAAAAGGGAAAAAATTCAAGAAATTTTTTTTTGTCTCTTTTTATTTTTCGATGATTTTTTTTTTGTAGCTGGCATCGAAAATGGAAAAAAAAAAATTAAAAATTTATTTTTTCTATTTTTTTATTTTTCGATGATTTTTTTTGTGTGGCTGGCATCGAAAATGGGAAAATAAAATTTAAGAATTTTTTTTCCCCTTTTTTTTATTTTTCGATGATATTTTTTGTGTGGCTGGCACCGAAAAAGGGAAAAGAATTTTTTTTTTGTCTTTTTTTATTTTTCGATGATTTTTTTTTGTGTGGCTGGCATCGAAAATGGGAAAAAAAAATAAAAAAAATTTTTTCGCCTTTTTTATTTTTCGATGATTTTTTTGTGTGGCTGGCATCGAAAATGGGAAAACAAATTTAAGAATTTTTTTTTCGCCTTTTTTTATTTTTCGATGATTTTTTTTTGTGGCTGGCATCGAAAATGGAAAAAAAAATTAAAAAATTTTTTTTCGGCTTTTTTATTTTTCGATGATTTTTTTGTGTGGCTGGCATCGAAAATGGGAAAACATATTTAAGAATTTTTTTTTCGCCTTTTCTTATTTTTCGATGATTTTTGTGTGTGGCTGGCACCAAAAAAGGGAAAAAAAAAATCAAGAATTTTTTTTTTGATGATTTTTTTTGTGGCTGGCATCGAAAATGAAAAAACAAATTAATTTCCATTTTTTTATTTTTCGATGATTTTTTTGTGTGGCTGGCACCGAAAAAGGGACAAAAAATTCAAGAATTGTTTTTTGCCTTTTTTATTTTTCGATGATTTTTTTTTGTGGCTGGCATCGAAATGGAAAAAAAAAAATTCAATTTTTTTATTTTTCGATTATTTTTTTGTGTAGCTGGCATCAAAAATGGAAAAAAAAAATTAAATTTTTTTTTTCGCCTTTTTTATTTTTCGATGATTTTTTGGTGTGGCTGGCATCGAAACTGGAAAAAAAAATTAAAAATTTTTTTTCGCCTTCTTTTTATTTTTCGATGATTTTTTGGTGTGGGAAAATGGGAAAATAAAATTTAAGAATTTTTTTTCGCCTTTTTCTATTATTCGATGATTTTTTTTTGTAGCTGGCATCGAAAATGGAAAAAAAAAATATAAATTTTTTTTTCGCCTTTTTTATTTTTCGATGATTTTTTTGTGTAGCTGGCATCAAAAATGGGAAAACAAATTTAAGAATTTTTTTTTCGCCTTTTTTTTTATTTTTCGATGATTTTTTTTTGTGGCTGGCATCGAAAATGGAAAAAAAAAAATTAAATTTTTTTTTTTCGCCTTTTTTATTTTTCGATGATTTTTTTGTGTGGCTGGCATGGAAAATGGGAAAACAAATTTAAGAATTTTTTTTTCGCCTTTTTTTCATTTTTCGATGATTTTTTTGTGTGGCTGGCACCGAAAAAGGGAAAAAAATTCAAGAATTTTTTTTTGCCTTTTTTATTTTCCGATGATTTTTTTTTTGTGGCTGGCATCGAAAATGGAAAAAAAAAATTAAACATTTTTTTTTCCATTTTTTTATTTTTCGATGATTTTTTTTGTGGCTGGCATCGAAAATGGAAAAAAAAAAATTAAAAATTTTTTTTTCGCCTTTTTTATTTTTCGATGATTTTTTTGTGTGGCTGGCATCGAAAATGGGAAAACAAATTTAAAAATTTTTTTTTCGCCTTTTTTTAATTTTTCGATGATTTTTTTGTGTGGCTGGCACCGAAAAAGGGAAACGAATTTTTTTTTTGTCTTTTTTATTTTTCGATGATTTTTTTGTGGCTGGCATTGAAAATGGAGAAAAAAAAATTAAAAAATTTTTTTTCCATTTTTTTATTTTTCGATGATTTTTTTTGTGGCTGATATCGAAAATGAAAAAAAAAAATTCCATTTTTTTAATTTTCTATGATTTTTTTGTGTGGCTGGCACCGAAAAAGGGAAAAAAATTCAAGAATTTTTTTTGCGTTTTTTATTTTTTGATGATTTTTTTTGTGGCTGGCATCGAAAATGGAAAAAAAATTATTTTTTTTTATTTCCATTTTCTTATTTTTCGATGATTTTTTTGTGTGGCTGGCATCGAAAATGGAAAAAAAAATTAAAAAAATTTTTTCGACTTTTTTTTTATTTTTCGATGATTTTTTGGTGTGGCTGGCATCGAAAATGGAAAAAAAAAATTAAAAAAAATTTTTTCGCCTTTTTTTTTATTTTTCGATGATTTTTTTGTGTGGCTGGCATCGAAAATGAGAAATAAAATTTAAGAAATTTTTTTTCGCCTTTTTTTATTTTTCGATGATTTTTTTGTGTGGCTGGCATCGAAAATGGAAAAACAAATTTAAGAATTTTTTTTTCGCCTTTTTTTATTTTTCGATGATTTTTTTTGTGGCTGGCATCGAAAATGGAAAAAAATATTAAAAAAATTTTTTCGACTTTTTTTTTATTTTTCGATGATTTTTTGGTGTGGCTGGCATCGAAAATGGAAAAAAAAAATTAAAAAAAATTTTTTCGCCTTTTTTATTTTTCGATGATTTTTTTGTGTGGCTGGCATCGAAAATGGGAAAACAAATTTAAGAATTTTTTTTTCGCCTTTTCTTATTTTTCGATGATTTTTGTGTGTGGCTGGCACCAAAAAAGGGAAAAAAATCAAGAATTTTTTTTGATGATTTTTTTTGTGGCTGGCATCGAAAATAGAAAAAAAAATTTAAATTTTTTTTTTTCATTTTTTTATTTTTCGATGATTTTTTTTTGTGGCTGGCATCGAAAATGAAAAAAAAATAAATTTCCATTTTTTTATTTTTCGATGATTTTTTTGTGTGGCTGGCACCGAAAAAGGGAAAAAAAAATCAAGAATTTTTTTTTGCCTTTTTTATTTTTCGATGATTTTTTTTGTGGCTGGCATCGAAATGAAAAAAAAAAAACAAAATTTCCATTTTTTTTATTTTTCCATGATTTTTTTGTGTGGCTGGCATCGAAAATGGAAAAAAAAAAATTAAAATTTTTTTTTTCGTCTTTTTTATTTTTCGATGATTTTTTGGTGTGGCTGGCATCGAAAAGGGAAAAAAAAAAATTAAAATTTTTTTTTCGCCTTCTTTTTATTTTTCGATGATTTTTTGGTGTGGGAAAATGGGAAAATAAAATTTAAGAATTTTTTTTCGCCTTTTTCTATTTTTCGATGATTTTTTTTTGTAGCTGGCATCGAAAATGAAAAAAAAAATATAAATTTTTTTTTCGCCTCTTTTATTTTTCGATGATTTTTTTGTGTGGCTGGCATCAAAAATGGGAAAACAAATTTAAGAATTTTTTTTTCGCCTTTTTTTATTTTTCGATGATTTTTTTGTGTGGCTGGCACCGAAAAAGGGAAAAAAATTCAAGATTTTTTTTTTGTCTTCTTTATTTTTCGATGATTTTTTTTTGTGGCTGGCATCGAAACTGGAAAAAAAAAAATTTTAAATTTTTTTTTTCCATTTTTTTGCTTTTCGATGATTTTAGGGAAAAAAATTCTTGAATTTTTTTCCCTTTTTCGGTGCCAGCCACACAGAAAATATCATCGAAAAATAAAAAAAGGGGAAAAAAAAAATTCTTAAATTTGTTTTCCCATTTTCGATGCCAGCCACACAAAAAAAAATCATCGAACAATAAAAAAGGCGAAAAAAATTTTTTTTATTTTTTTTTCCATTTTCGATGCCTGCTACAAAAAAAAATCATCGAAAAATAAAAAAACAAGGCGAAAAAAAAATTTAAAAATTTTTTTTCCATTTTTTTGCTTTTCGATGATTTTTTTTGTGGCTGGCATCGAAAATGGAAAAATAAATTAAAATTTTTTTTTCGCCGTTTTTATTTTTCGATGATTTTTTGGTGTGGCTGGCATCGAAAATGGAAAAAAAAAATATTTTTTTTTTCCATTTTTTTATTTTTCGATGATTTTTTTGTGTGGCTGGCACCGAAAAAGGGAAAAAAAATTCAAGAATTTTTTTTTGCCTTTTTTATTTTTTGATGATTTTTTTTGTGGCTGGCATCGAAAATGGAAAAAAAAATTAAAAAAAAATTTTTCGCCTTTCTTATTTTTCGATGATTTTTTGGTGTGGCTGGCATCTAAATGGAAAAAAAAAATTAAGAAGTTTTTTTCGCCTTTTTTATTTTCCGATGATTTTTTTGTGTGACTGGCATCGAAAATAGGAAAGAAAAATTTAAAAAAAAATTTCGCCATTTTTTTCGATGATTTTTTTGTGTGGCTGGCATCGAAAAAGGGAAAAAAATTCAAGATTTTTTTTTTTTGTCTTTTTTATTTTTCGATGATTTTTTGGTGTGGCTGGCATCGAAAATGGAAAAAAAAAATTTAAAATTTTTTTTTTCCATTTTTTTATTTTTCGATGATTTTTTTTTTTGTGGCTGGCACCGAAAAAGGGAAAAAAATTCAAGAATTTTTTTTGTCTTTTTTATTTTTCGATGATTTTTTTTGTGGCTGGCATCGAAAATGGAAAAAAAAATTTTAAAAATTTTTTGTTCGCTTTTTTTATTTTTCGATGATTTTTTTGTGTGGCTGGCATCGAAAATGGGAAAACAAATTTAAGAATTTTTTTTCGCCTCTTTTTATTTTTCGATGATTTTTTTGTGTGGCTGGCACCGAAAAAGGGAAAAAATTCAAGAAATTTTTTTTCGTCTTTTTTTATTTTTCGATGATTTTTTTTTTGTAGCTGGCATCGAAAATGGAAAAAAAAAAAATTTAAAATTTATTTTTTCTATTTTTTTATTTTTCGATGATTTTTTTTTGTGGCTGGCATCGAAAATGGAAAAAAAAATTAAAAGTTTTTTTTTTCCATTTTTTTATTTTTCGATGATTTTTTTTTGTGGATGGCATCGAAAATGGAAAAAAAAATAAAAAAATTTTTTTTCGCCTTTTTTATTTTTCGATGATTTTTTTGTGTGGCTGGCATTGAAAATGGGAAAACAAATTTAAGAATTTTTTTTTCGCCTTTTTTTATTTTTCGATGATTTTTTTGTGTGGCTGGCACCGAAAAAGAGAAAAGAATTTTTTTTTGTCTTTTTTTATTTTTCGATGATTTTTTTTTGTGGCTGGCATCGAAAATGGAAAAAAAAAATTAAAATTTATTTTTTCCATTTTTTTTATTTTTCGATGATTTTTTTTGTGTGGCTGGCACCGAAAAAGGGAAAAAAAATTCAAGAATTTTGTTTTGCCTTTTTTATTTTTTGATGATTTTTTTTGTGGCTGGCATCGAAAATGAAAAAAAAAATTAAATTTTTTTTTTCCATTTTATTATTTTTCGATGATTTTTTGGTGTGGCTGGCATCGAAAATGGAAAAAAAAAATTAAAATTTCTTTTTTCGCCTTTTTTTTATTTTTCGATGATTTTTTGGTGTGGCTGGCATCGAAAATGGAAAAAAAAAATTAAAAAAAAAATGTTCGCCTTTTTTAATGTTTCGATGATTTTTTGGTGTGGCTGGCATCGAAAATGGGAAAATAAAATTTAAGAAATTTTTTTTCGCCTTTTTTTTATTTTTCGATGATTTTTTGGTGTGGCTGGCATCGAAAATGGAAAAAAAAATTAAAAAAAAAATGTTCGCCTTTTTTAATGTTTCGATGATTTTTTGGTGTGGCTGGCATCGAAAATGGGAAAACAAATTTAAGAATTTTTTTTTCGCCTTTTTTTATTTTTCGATGATTTTTTTGTGTGGCTGGCACCGAAAAAGAGAAAAGAATTTTTTTTCGCCTTTTTTATTTTTCGATGATTTTTTTGTGTGGCTGGCACCGAAAAAGGGAAAAAAAATTCAAGAATTTTTTTTTGCCTTTTTTATTTTTTGATGATTTTTTTTGTGGCTGGCATCGAAAATGGAAAAAAAATTAAAAAAAATTTTTTCGCCTTTTTTATTTTTCGATGATTTTTTTGTGGCTGGCACCGAAAAAGGGAAAAGAATTTTTTTTTGTCTTTTTTTATTTTTCGATGATTTTTTTTTGTGGCTGGCATTGCAAATGGAAAAATAAATTTAAAATTTTTTTCGCCTTTTTTATTTTTCGATGATTTTTTTGTGTGGCTGGCATCGAAAATGGGAAAACAAATTTAAGAATTTTTTTTTCGCCTTTTTTTTTTTTTTTGATGATTTTTTTGTGTGGCTGGCACCGAAAAAGGGAAAAAAATTCAAGATTTTTTTTTTTGCCTTTTTTATTTTCCGATGATTTTTTTTTTGTGGCTGGCATCGAAAATGGAAAAAAAAAAATTAAAAATTTTTTTTTCGCCTTTATTATTTTTCGATGATTTTTTTTTTGTGGCTGGCATCGAAAATGGAAAAAAAAATTAAAATTTTTTTTTCGCCTTTTTTATTTTTCGATGATTTTTTTGTGTGGCTGGCATCGAAAATGGGAAAACAAATTTAAGAATTTTTTTTTCGCCTTTTTTTTATTTTTCGATGATTTTTTTGTGTGGCTGGCACCGAAAAAGGGAAAAAAATTCAAGATTTTTTTTTTTGCCTTTTTTATTTTTCGATGATTTTTTTTGTGGCTGGCATCGAAATGGAAAAAAAATTAAATTTTTTTTTTTCCATTTTTTTATTTTTCGATGATTTTTTTGTGTGGCTGGCATCAAAAATGGAAAAAAAATTAAATTTTTTTTTTTCGCCTTCTTTTTATTTTTCGATGATTTTTTGGTGTGGTTGGCATCGAAAATGGGAAAATAAAATTAAAGAATTTTTTTTGGTCTTTTTTTATTTTTCGATGATTTTTTTTTTGTGGCTGGCATCGAAAATGGTAAAAAAAAAATCAAGAATTTTTTTTTTGCCTTTTTTATTTTTCGATGATTTTTTTTTGTGGCTGGCATTGCAAATGGAAAAATAAATTTAAAATATATTTTTTCCATTTTTTTATTTTTCGATGATTTTTTTTTGTGTGGTTGCCTTTTTTATTTTTTGATGATTTTTTTTTGTGGCTGGCATCGAAAATGGAAAAAAAAAAATTAAAAGTTTTTTTTTTTCCATTTTTTTATTTTTCGATGATTTTTTTGTGTGGATGGCATCGAAAATGGAAAAAAAAATTAAAAAAATTTTTTTCGCCTTTTTTATTTTTCGATGATTTTTTTGTGTGGCTGGCATCGAAAATGGGAAAACAAATTTAAGAATTTTTTTTTCGCCTTTTTTTTATTTTTCGATGATTTTTTTGTGTGGCTGGCACCGAAAAAGGGAAAAGAATTTTTTTTTTGTCTTTTTTTATTTTTCGATGTTTTTTTTTGTGGCTGGCATCGAAAATGGAAAAAAAAATTTAAAATTTATTTTTTCCATTTTTTTATTTTTCGATGATTTTTTTTTGTGTGGCTGGCACCGAAAAAGGGAAAAAAAAAATTCAAGAATTTTTTTTTGCCTTTTTTATTTTTTGATGATTTTTTTTGTGGCTGGCATCGAAAATGGAAAAAAAAATTAAAAATTTTTTTTCCATTTTTTTATTTATCGATGATTTTTTGGTGTGGCTGGCATCGAAAATGGAAAAAAAAAATTAAAATTTCTTTTTTCGCCTTTTTTTTATTTTTCGATGATTTTTTGGTGTGGCTGGCATCGAAAATAGAAAAAAAAAATTAAAAAAAAAATGTTCGCCTTTTTTAATTTTTCGATGATTTTTTGGTGTGGCTGGCATCGAAAATGGGAAAACAAATTTAAGAATTTTTTTTCGCCTTTTTTTTATTTTTCGATGATTTTTTTTTTGTGGCTGGCATCGAAAATGGAAAAAAAAATTAAATTTTTTTTTTTCGCCTTTTTTATTTTTCGATGATTTTTTTGTGTGGCTGGCATCGAAAATGGGAAAACAAATTTAAGAATTTTTTTTTCGCCTTTTTTTTATTTTTCGATGATTTTTTTGTGTGGCTGGCACCGAAAAAGGGCAAAAAATTCAAGAATTTTTTTTTGCCTTTTTTATTTTCCGATGATTTTTTTTTTGTGGCTGGCATCGAAAATGGAAAAAAAAAAATTAAAATTTTTTTTTCCATTTTTTTATTTTTCGATGATTTTTTTGTGGCTGGCATCGAAAATGGAAAAAAAAAATTAAAAAATTTTTTTTCGCCTTTTTTATTTTTCGATGATTTTTTTGTGTGGCTGGCATCGAAAATGGGAAAACAAATTTAAAAATTTTTTTTCGCCTTTTTTTAATTTTTCGATGATTTTTTTGTGTGGCTGGCACCGAAAAAGGGAAACGAATTTTTTTTTTGTCTTTTTTTATTTTTCGATGATTTTTTTTGTGGCTGGCATCGAAAATGGAAAAAAAAAATTCATTTTTTCGCCTTTTTTTATTTTTCGATGATTTTTTGGTGTGGCTGGCATCGAAAATGGAAAAAAAAATTAAAAAAAATTTTTTCGCCTTTTTTAATTTTTCGATGATTTTTTGCAGTGGCTGGCATCGAAAATGAAAAAAAAAAAATTCCATTTTTTTTATTTTCGATGATTTTTTTTGTGTGGCTGGCACCGAAAAAGGGAAAAAAATTCAAGAATTTTTTTTGCGTTTTTTATTTTTTTGATGATTTTTTTTGTGGCTGGCATCGAAAATGGAAAAAAAATTATTTTTTTTTATTTCCATTTTCTTATTTTTCGATGATTTTTTTGTGTGGCTGGCATCGAAAATGGAAAAAAAAATTAAAAAATTTTTTTCGACTTTTTTTTATTTTTCGATGATTTTTTGGTGTGGCTGGCATCGAAAATGGAAAAAAAATTAAAAAATTTTTTTTCGCCTTTTTTTAATTTTTCGATGATTTTTTTGTGTGGCTGGCATCGAAAATGAGAAATAAAATTTAAGAAATTTTTTTTCGCCTTTTTTTATTTTTCGATGATTTTTTTGTGTGGCTGGCATCGAAAATGGGAAAACAAATTTAAGAATTTTTTTTTTCGCCTTTTTTTATTTTTCGATGATTTTTTTTGTGGCTGGCATCGAAAATGGAAAAAAATATTAAAAAATTTTTTTCGACTTTTTTTTTATTTTTCGATGATTTTTTGGTGTGGCTGGCATCGAAAATGGAAAAAAAAAATTAAAAAAATTTTTTTCGCCTTTTTTATTTTTCGATGATTTTTTTGTGTGGCTGGCATCAAAAATGGGAAAACAAATTTAAGAATTTTTTTTTCGCCTTTTCTTATTTTTCGATGATTTTTGTGTGTGGCTGGCACCAAAAAAGGGAAAAAAATCAAGAATTTTTTTTTGATGATTTTTTTTGTGGCTGGCATCGAAAATAGAAAAAAAAAATTTAAAATTTTTTTTCCATTTTTTTATTTTTCGATGATTTTTTTGTGTGGCTGGCATCGAAAATGGGAAAACAAATTTAAGAATTTTTTTTTTCGCCTTTTTTTATTTTTCGATGATTTTTTTTGTGGCTGGCATCGAAAATGGAAAAAAATATTAAAAATTTTTTTTCGACTTTTTTTTTTATTTTTCGATGATTTTTTGGTGTGGCTGGCATCGAAAATGGAAAAAAAAAATTAAAAAAAAATTTTTCGCCTTTTTTTATTTTTCGATGATTTTTTTTGTGGCTGGCATCGAAAATGGAAAAAAATATTAAAAAATTTTTTTTCGCCTTTTTTTAATTTTTTGATGATTTTTTTGTGTGGCTGGCATCGAAAATGAAAAATAAAATTTAAGAAATTTTTTTTCGCCTTTTTTTATTTTTCGATGATTTTTTTGTGTGGCTGGCATCGAAAATGGGAAAACAAATTTAAGATTTTTTTTTTCGCCTTTTTTTTTTTTTTGATGATTTTTTTGTGTGGCTGGCACCGAAAAAGGGAAAAAAATTCAAGATTTTTTTTTTGCCTTTTTTATTTTCCGATGATTTTTTTTTTGTGGCTGGCATCGAAAATGGAAAAAAAAAATTAAAAATTTTTTTTTCGCCTTTATTATTTTTCGATGATTTTTTTTTGTGGCTGGCATCGAAAATGGAAAAAAAAAATTAAAATTTTTTTTTTCGCCTTTTTTATTTTTCGATGATTTTTTTGTGTGGCTGGCATCGAAAATGGGAAAACAAATTTAAGAATTTTTTTTTTCGCCTTTTTTTTATTTTTCGATGATTTTTTTGTGTGGCTGGCACCGAAAAAGGGAAAAAAATTCAAGATTTTTTTTTTTGCCTTTTTTATTTTTCGATGATTTTTTTTGTGGCTGGCATCGAAATGGAAAAAAAAATTAAATTTTTTTTTCCATTTTTTTATTTTTCGATGATTTTTTTGTGTGGCTGGCATCAAAAATGGAAAAAAAAATTAAATTTTTTTTTTTCGCCTTCTTTTTATTTTTCGATGATTTTTTGGTGTGGTTGGCATCGAAAATGGGAAAATAAAATTAAAGAATTTTTTTTGGTCTTTTTTTATTTTTCGATGATTTTTTTTTTGTGGCTGGCATCGAAAATGGTAAAAAAAAAATCAAGAATTTTTTTTTTGCCTTTTTTATTTTTCGATGATTTTTTTTGTGGCTGGCATTGCAAATGGAAAAATAAATTTAAAATTTATTTTTTACATTTTTTTATTTTTCGATGATTTTTTTTTGTGTGGCTGGCACCGAAAAAGGGAAAAAAAATTCAAGAATTTTTTTTTGCCTTTTTTATTTTTTGATGATTTTTTTTTGTGGCTGGCATCGAAAATGGAAAAAAAAAATTAAAATTTTTTTTTTTTCCATTTTTTTATTTTTCGATGATTTTTTTGTGTGGATGGCATCGAAAATGGAAAAAAAAATTAAAAAATTTTTTTCGCCTTTTTTATTTTTCGATGATTTTTTTGTGTGGCTGGCATCGAAAATGGGAAAACAAATTTAAGAATTTTTTTTTCGCCTTTTTTTTATTTTTCGATGATTTTTTTGTGTGGCTGGCACCGAAAAAGGGAAAAGAATTTTTTTTTGTCTTTTTTTATTTTTCGATGTTTTTTTTTTGTGGCTGGCATCGAAAATGGAAAAAAAAATTTAAAATTTATTTTTTCCATTTTTTTATTTTTCGATGATTTTTTTTTGTGTGGCTGGCACCGAAAAAGGGAAAAAAAAATTCAAGAATTTTTTTTTGCCTTTTTTATTTTTTGATGATTTTTTTTGTGGCTGGCATCGAAAATGGAAAAAAAAATTAAAATTTTTTTTTCCATTTTTTTATTTTTCGATGATTTTTTGGTGTGGCTGGCATCGAAAATGGAAAAAAAAAATTAAAATTTCTTTTTTCGCCTTTTTTTATTTTTCGATGATTTTTTGGTGTGGCTGGCATCGAAAATAGAAAAAAAAAATTAAAAAAAAATGTTCGCCTTTTTTAATTTTTCGATGATTTTTTGGTGTGGCTGGCATCGAAAATGGGAAAACAAATTTAAGAATTTTTTTTCGCCTTTTTTTTATTTTTCGATGATTTTTTTTTTGTGGCTGGCATCGAAAATGGAAAAAAAAATTAAATTTTTTTTTTCGCCTTTTTTATTTTTCGATGATTTTTTTGTGTGGCTGGCATCGAAAATGGGAAAACAAATTAAAGAATTTTTTTTTCGCCTTTTTTTTATTTTTCGATGATTTTTTTGTGTGGCTGGCACCGAAAAAGGGCAAAAAATTCAAGAATTTTTTTTTGCCTTTTTTATTTTCCGATGATTTTTTTTGTGGCTGGCATCGAAAATGGAAAAAAAAAAAATAAAAATTTTTTTTTTTCCATTTTTTTATTTTTCGATGATTTTTTTGTGGCTGGCATCGAAAATGGAAAAAAAAAATTAAAAAATTTTTTTTCGCCTTTTTTATTTTTCGATGATTTTTTTGTGTGGCTGGCATCGAAAATGGGAAAACAAATTTAAAAATTTTTTTTCGCCTTTTTTTAATTTTTCGATGATTTTTTTGTGTGGCTGGCACCGAAAAAGGGAAACGAATTTTTTTTTTGTCTTTTTTTATTTTTCGATGATTTTTTTTGTGGCTGGCATCGAAAATGGAAAAAAAAAAATTCAATTTTTTTAATTTTCGATGATTTTTTTTGTGTGGCTGGCACCGAAAAAGGGAAAAAAATTCAAGAATTTTTTTTCCATTTTTTTATTTTTCGATGATTTTTTTTGTGGCTGGCATCGAAAATGAAAAAAAAAAAAATTCCATTTTTTTTATTTTCGATGATTTTTTTGGTGTGGCTGGCACCGAAAAAGGGAAAAAAATTCAAGAATTTTTTTTGCGTTTTTTATTTTTTGATGATTTTTTTTGTGGCTGGCATCGAAAATGGAAAAAAAATTATTTTTTTTTATTTCCATTTTCTTATTTTTCGATGATTTTTTTGTGTGGCTGGCATCGAAAATGGAAAAAAAAATTAAAAATTTTTTTTCGACTTTATTTTTATTTTTCGATGATTTTTTGGTGTGGCTGGCATCGAAAATGGAAAAAAAAAATTAAAAAAATTTTTTTCACCTTTTTTTAATTTTTCGATGATTTTTTTGTGTGGCTGGCATCGAAAATGAGAAATAAAATTTAAGAAATTTTTTTTCGCCTTTTTTTATTTTTCGATGATTTTTTTGTGTGGCTGGCATCGAAAATGGGAAAACAAATTAAAGAATTTTTTTTTTCGCCTTTTTTTATTTTTCGATGATTTTTTTTTGTAGCTGGCATCGAAAATGAAAAAAAAAAATATAAATTTTTTTTTCGCCTTTTTTATTTTTCGATGATTTTTTTGTGTGGCTGGCATCAAAAATGGGATAACAAATTTAAGAATTTTTTTTTCGCCTTTTTTTATTTTTCGATGATTTTTTTGTGTGGCTGGCACCGAAAAAGGGAAAAAAATTCAAGATTTTTTTTTTTGTCTTCTTTATTTTTCGATGATTTTTTTTTTGTGGCTGGCATCGAAACTGGAAAAAAAAAATTTAAAATTTTTTTTTTTCCATTTTTTTGCTTTTCGATGATTTTAGGGAAAAAAATTCTTGAATTTTTTTCCCTTTTTCGGTGCCAGCCACACAGAAAACATCATCGAAAAATAAAAAAAGGGGAAAAAAAAAATTCTTAAATTTGTTTTCCCATTTTCGATGCCAGCCACACAAAAAAAAAATCATCGAAAAATAAAAAAGGCGAAAAAAAAAATTTTTATTTTTTTTTTTTCATTTTCGATGCCTGCTACAAAAAAAAAATCATCGAAAAATAAAAAAAAAGGCGAAAAAAAAATTTAAATTTTTTTTTTCCATTTTTTTGCTTTTCGATGATTTTTTTTGTGGCTGGCATCGAAAATGGAAAAATAAATTAAAAATTTTTTTTTCGCCTTTTTTATTTTTCGATGATTTTTTTGTGTGGCTGGCATCGAAAATGGGAAAACAAATTTAAGAATTTTTTTTTCGCCTTTTTTTATTTTTCGATGATTTTTTGGTGTGGCTGGCATCGAAAATGGAAAAAAAAATTAAAAAAAAATTTTTGCCTTTTTTAATTTTTCGATGATTTTTTGCTGTGGCTGGCATCGAAAATGGGTAAATAAAATTTAAGACATTTTTTTTCGCCTTTTTTTTTATTTTTTGATGATTTTTTTGTGTGGCTGGCACCGAAAAAGGGAAAAAAATTCAAGATTTTTTTTTTTGCCTTTTTTATTTTCCGATGATTTTTTTTTGTGGCTGGCATCGAAAATGGAAAAAAAAAATTAAAAATTTTTTTTTCGCCTTTATTATTTTTCGATGATTTTTTTTTTGTGGCTGGCATCGAAAATGGAAAAAAAAAATTAAAATTTTTTTTTTCGCCTTTTTTATTTTTCGATGATTTTTTTGTGTGGCTGGCATCGAAAATGGGAAAACAAATTTAAGAATTTTTTTGTCGCCTTTTTTTTATTTTTCGATGATTTTTTTGTGTGGCTGGCACCGAAAAAGGGAAAAAAATTCAAGATTTTTTTTTTTGCCTTTTTTATTTTTCGATGATTTTTTTTGTGGCTGGCATCGAAATGGAAAAAAAAATTAAATTTTTTTTTTCCATTTTTTTATTTTTCGATGATTTTTTTGTGTGGCTGGCATCAAAAATGGAAAAAAAAAAATAAATTTTTTTTTTCGCCTTCTTTTTATTTTTCGATGATTTTTTGGTGTGGTTGGCATCGAAAATGGGAAAATAAAATTAAAGAATTTTTTTTGGTCTTTTTTTATTTTTCGATGATTTTTTTTTTGTGGCTGGCATCGAAAATGGTAAAAAAAAATTAAAAAAAATTTTTCGCCTTTTTTATTTTTCGATGATTTTTTTTGTGTGGCTGGCATCGAAAATGGGAAAACAAATTTAAGAATTTTTTTTTCGCCTTTTTTTTATTTTTCGATGATTTTTTTGTGTGGCTGGCACCAAAAAAGGGAAAAAAAATTCAATTTTTTTTTTTGTCTCTTCTATTTTTCGATGATTTTTTTTGTGGCTGGCATCGAAAATAGAAAAAAAAAGAAATAATTTTTTTTTCCATTCTTTTATTTTTCGATGATTTTTTTTTGTAGCTGGCATCAAAAATGGAAAAAAAAATTAAAAATTTTTTTTTCGCTTTTTTTATTTTTCGATGATTTTTTTGTGTGGCTGGCATCGAAAATGGGAAAACAAATTTAATATTTTTTTATTTTTCGATGATTTTTTTTGTGGCTGGCATCGAAAATGGAAAAAAAAATTAAAAATTTTTTTTTCGGCTTTTTTATTTTTCGATGATTTTTTTGTGTGGCTGGCATCGAAAATGGGAAAACATATTTAAGAATTTTTTTTTCGCCTTTTCTTATTTTTCGATGATTTTTTTTTTCCATTTTCGATGCCTGCTACAAAAAAAAATCATCGAAAAATAAAAAAAAAAGGCGAAAAAAAATTTAAAATTTTTTTTTCCATTTTTTTGCTTTTCGATGATTTTTTTTGTGGCTGGCATCGAAAATGGAAAAATAAATTAAAAATTTTTTTTTCGCCTTTTTTATTTTTCGATGATTTTTTTGTGTGGCTGGCATCGAAAATGGGAAAACAAATTTAAGAATTTTTTTTTCGCCTTTTTTTATTTTTCGATGATTTTTTGGTGTGGCTGGCATCGAAAATGGAAAAAAAAATTAAAAAAAATTTTTTGCCTTTTTTAATTTTTCGATGATTTTTTGCTGTGGCTGGCATCGAAAATGGGTAAATAAAATTTAAGACATTTTTTTTCGCCTTTTTTTTATTTTTTGATGATTTTTTTGTGTGGCTGGCACCGAAAAAGGGAAAAAAATTCAAGATTTTTTTTTTTGCCTTTTTTATTTTCCGATGATTTTTTTTTGTGGCTGGCATCGAAAATGGAAAAAAAAAATTAAAAATTTTTTTTTCGCCTTTATTATTTTTCGATGATTTTTTTTTTGTGGCTGGCATCGAAAATGGAAAAAAAAAATTAAAATTTTTTTTTTCGCCTTTTTTATTTTTCGATGATTTTTTTGTGTGGCTGGCATCGAAAATGGGAAAACAAATTTAAGAATTTTTTTGTCGCCTTTTTTTTATTTTTCGATGATTTTTTTGTGTGGCTGGTACCGAAAAAGGGAAAAAAATTCAAGATTTTTTTTTTTGCCTTTTTTATTTTTCGATGATTTTTTTTGTGGCTGGCATCGAAATGGAAAAAAAAATTAAATTTTTTTTTTCCATTTTTTTATTTTTCGATGATTTTTTTGTGTGGCTGGCATCAAAAATGGAAAAAAAAAATTAAATTTTTTTTTTCGCCTTCTTTTTATTTTTCGATGATTTTTTGGTGTGGTTGGCATCGAAAATGGGAAAATAAAATTAAAGAATTTTTTTTGGTCTTTTTTTATTTTTCGATGATTTTTTTTTTGTGGCTGGCATCGAAAATGGTAAAAAAAAAATTAAAAAAAATTTTTCGCCTTTTTTATTTTTCGATGATTTTTTTTGTGTGGCTGGCATCGAAAATGGGAAAACAAATTTAAGAATTTTTTTTTCGCCTTTTTTTTTATTTTTCGATGATTTTTTTGTGTGGCTGGCACCAAAAAAGGGAAAAAAAATTCAATTTTTTTTTTTGTCTCTTTTATTTTTCGATGATTTTTTTTGTGGCTGGCATCGAAAATAGAAAAAAAAAGAAATAATTTTTTTTTTCCATTCTTTTATTTTTCGATGATTTTTTTTTGTAGCTGGCATCAAAAATGGAAAAAAAAATTAAAAATTTTTTTTTCGCTTTTTTTATTTTTCGATGATTTTTTTGTGTGGCTGGCATCGAAAATGGGAAAACAAATTTAAGAATTTTTTTTTCGCCTTTTTTTATTTTTCGATGATTTTTTTTGTGGCTGGCATCGAAAATGGAAAAAAAAATTAAAAAATTTTTTTTCGGCTTTTTTATTTTTCGATGATTTTTTTGTGTGGCTGGCATCGAAAATGGGAAAACATATTTAAGAATTTTTTTTTCGCCTTTTCTTATTTTTCGATGATTTTTGTGTGTGGCTGGCACCAAAAAAGGGAAAAAAAAAAATCAAGAATTTTTTTTTTGATGATTTTTTTTGTGGCTGGCATCGAAAATGAAAAAAAAATTAATTTCCATTTTTTTATTTTTCGATGATTTTTTTGTGTGGCTGGCACCGAAAAAGGGAAAAAAAAATTCAAGAATTGTTTTTTGCCTTTTTTATTTTTCGATGATTTTTTTTTGTGGCTGGCATCGAAATGGAAAAAAAAAAATTCAATTTTTTTATTTTTCGATTATTTTTTTGTGTAGCTGGCATCAAAAATGGAAAAAAAAATTAAAATTTTTTTTTTCGCCTTTTTTTATTTTTCGATGATTTTTTGGTGTGGCTGGCATCGAAACTGGAAAAAAAAATTAAAAAATTTTTTTCGCCTTCTTTTTATTTTTCGATGATTTTTTGGTGTGGGAAAATGGGAAAATAAAATTTAAGAATTTTTTTTCGCCTTTTTCTATTTTTCGATGATTTTTTTTTTGTAGCTGGCATCGAAAATGGAAAAAAAAATATAAATTTTTTTTTTCGCCTTTTTTATTTTTCGATGATTTTTTTGTGTAGCTGGCATCAAAAATGGGAAAACAAATTTAAGAATTTTTTTTTCGCCTTTTTTTATTTTTCGATGATTTTTTTGTGTGGCTGGCACCGAAAAAGGGAAAAAAATTCAAGAATTTTTTTTTGTCTTCTTTATTTTTCGATGATTTTTTTTTATTGGCTGGCATCGAAACTGAAAAAAAAAATTAAAAAAAAAAAAAAAAAAAATTTCTATTTTTTTATTTTTCGATGATTTTTTTTTGTGGCTTGCACCGAAAAAGGGAAAAAATTCAAGAATTTTTTTTTGCCTTTTTTATTTTTCGATGATTTTTTTTGTGGCTGGCATCGAAATGGAAAAAAAAATATAAATTTTTTTGTGTTGCTGGCACCGAAAAAGGGAAAAAAATTCAAGATTTTTTTTTTTTTTTTGTCTTTTTTATTTTTCGATGTTTTTTTTTGTGGCTGGCATCGAAAATAGAAAAAAAAAGGAATTAAAAAAATTTTTCCATTTTTTTATTTTTCGATGATTTTTTTTGTGGCTGGCATCAAAAATGGAAAAAAAAATTAAAAATTTTTTTTTCGCCTTTTTTATTTTTCGATGATTTTTTTGTGTGGCTGGCATCGAAAATGGGAAAACAAATTTAAGAATTTTTTTTTCGCCTTTTTTTATTTTTCGATGATTTTTTTTGTGGCTGGCATCGAAAATAGAAAAAAAAAGAAATAAATTTTTTTTTCCATTTTTTTATTTTCCGATGATTTTTTTTGTGGCTGGCACCGAAAAAGGGAAAAAAATTCAAGATTTTTTTTTTTTTTTTCTTTTTTATTTTTCGATGATTTTTTTTGTGGCTGGCATCGAAAATAGAAAAAAAAAGAAATAAAATTTTTTTTCCATTTTTTTATTTTTCGATGATTTTTTTTGTGGCTGGCATCAAAAATGGAAAAAAAAATTAAAAAATTTTTTTTCGCCTTTTTTATTTTTCGATGATTTTTTTGTGTGGCTGGCATCGAAAATGGGAAAACAAATTTAAGAATTTTTTTTTCGCCTTTTTTTATTTTTCGATGTTTTTTTTTGTGGCTGGCATCGAAAATGGAAAAAAAAATTAAAAAAAAATTTTTTCGCTTTTTGTTTATTTTTCGATGATTTTCTTGTGTGGCTGGCATCGTATATGGGAAAACAAATTTAAGAATTTTTTTTTCGCCTTTTTTTATTTTTCGATGATTTTTTTGTGTGGCTGGCATTTTTTTATTTTTCGATGATTTTTTTTGTAGCTGGCATCAAAAATGAAAAAAAAAATTAAAAATTTTTTTTCGCTTTTTTTATTTTTCGATGATTTTTTTGTGTGGCTGGCATCGAAAATGGGAAAACAAATTTAAGAATTTTTTTTCGCCTTTTTTTATTTTTCGATGATTTTTTTTGTGGCTGGCATCGAAGATGGAAAAAAAAATTAAAAATTTTTTTTCGCCTTTTGTATTTTTCGATGATTTTTTTGTGTGGCTGGCATCGAAAATGGGAAAACAAATTTAAGAATTTTTTTTTCGCCTTTTCTTATTTTTCGATGATTTTTGTGTGTGGCTGGCACCAAAAAAGGGAAAAAAAAATCAAGAATTTTTTTTTGATGATTTTTTTTGTGGCTGGCATCGAAAATGAAAAAAAAAATTAATTTCCATTTTTTTATTTTTCGATGATTTTTTTGTGTGGCTGGCACCGAAAAAGGGAAAAAAAATTCAAGAATTGTTTTTTGCCTTTTTTTATTTTTCGATGATTTTTTTTTGTGGCTGGCATCGAAATGGAAAAAAAAAAAATCCATTTTTTTATTTTTCGATGATTTTTTTGTGTAGCTGGCATCAAAAATGGAAAAAAAAATTAAAATTTTTTTTTCGCCTTTTTTATTTTTCGATGATTTTTTTTTGTGGCTGGCATCGAAAATGGAAAAAAAAAATTAAAAAAATTTTTTCGCCTTCTTTTTATTTTTCGATGATTTTTTGGTGTGGGAAAATGGGAAAATAAAATTTAAGAATTTTTTTTCGCCTTTTGCTATTTTTCGATGATTTTTTTTTGTAGCTGGCATCGAAAATGGAAAAAAAAAATATAAATTTTTTTTTTCGCCTTTTTTATTTTTCGATGATTTTTTTGTGTGGCTGGCACCGAAAAAGGGAAAAAAATTCAAGAATTTTTTTTTGTCCTCTTTATTTTTCGATGATTTTTTTTTATTGGCTGGCATCGAAACTGGAAAAAAAAAATTAAAAAAAAAAAAAAAAATTCCATTTTTTTATTTTTCGATGATTTTTTTTTGTGGCTGGCACCGAAAAAGGGAAAAAAAATCAAGAATTTTTTTTTGCCTTTTTTATTTTTCGATGATTTTTTTTGTGGCTGGCATCGAAATGGAAAAAAAATATAAATTTTTTGTGTAGCTGGCACCGAAAAACGGAAAAAAATTCAAGATTTTTTTTTTTTGTCTTTTTTATTTTTCGATGATTTTTTTTGTGGCTGGCATCGAAAATAGAAAAAAAAAGAAATAAATTTTTTTTTCCATTTTTTTATTTTTCGATGATTTTTTTTGTGGCTGGCATCAAAAATGGAAAAAAAAAATTAAAAAAATTTTTTTCGCCTTTTTTATTTTTCGATGATTTTTTTGTGTGGCTGGCATCGAAAATGGGAAAACAAATTTAAGAATTTTTTTTCGCCTTTTTTTATTTTTCGATGATTTTTTTTGTGGCTGGCATCGAAAATGGAAAAAAAAAATTAAAAAAAATTTTTTTCGCCTTTTGTTTATTTTTCGATGATTTTCTTGTGTGGCTGGCATCGAAAATGGGAAAACAAATTTAAGAATTTTTTTTTCGCCTTTTTTTATTTTTTGATGATTTTTTTTTGTGGCTGGCATCGAAAATAGAAAAAAAAAGAAATAAATTTTTTTTTCCATTTTTTTATTTTCCGATGATTTTTTTTTGTGGCTGGCACCGAAAAAGGGAAAAAAATTCAAGATTTTTTTTTTTTTTGTCTTTTTTATTTTTTGATGATTTTTTTTGTGGCTGGCATCGAAAATAGAAAAAAAAAGAAATAAAATTTTTTTTCCATTTTTTTATTTTTCGATGATTTTTTTTGTGGCTGGCATCAAAAATGGAAAAAAAATTAAAAAAAATTTTTTCGCCTTTTTTATTTTTCGATGATTTTTTTGTGTGGCTGGCATCGAAAATGGGAAAACAAATTTAAGAATTTTTTTTTCGCCTTTTTTTATTTTTCGATGATTTTTTTTGTGGCTGGCATCGAAAATGGAAAAAAAAATTAAAAAAAAAAATTTTCGCCTTTTGTTTATTTTTCGATGATTTTCTTGTGTGGCTGGCATCGAAAATGGGAAAACAAATTTAAGAATTTTTTTTTCGCCTTTTTTAATTTTTCGATGATTTTTTTGTGTGGCTGGCACCGAAAAAGGGAAAAAAAATTCAAGATTTTTTTTTTGTCTCTTTTATTTTTCGATGATTTTTTTTGTGGCTGGCATCGAAAATAGAAAAAAAAAGAAATAATTTTTTTTTCCATTTTTTTATTTTTCGATGATTTTTTTTGTGGCTGGCATTAAAAATGGAAAAAAAAAATTAAAATTTTTTTTTCGCCTTTTTTATTTTTCGATGATTTTTTTGTGTGGCTGGCATCGAAAATGGGAAAACAAATTTAAGAATTTTTTTTTTCGCCTTTTTTTATTTTTCGATGATTTTTTTGTGTGGCTGGCACCGAAAAAGGGAAAAAAATTCAACATTTTTTTTTTTTTGTCTCTTTTATTTTTCGATGATTTTTTTTTTGGCTGGCATCG
This sequence comes from Ochlerotatus camptorhynchus, assembly GCF_037179485.1. Classification (NCBI taxonomy): domain Eukaryota; kingdom Metazoa; phylum Arthropoda; class Insecta; order Diptera; family Culicidae; genus Ochlerotatus; species Ochlerotatus camptorhynchus. Next base: position 57,349 of record NW_027041207.1, read on the forward strand.
AAAATAGAAAAAAAAGAAATAATTTTTTTTTCCATTTTTTTATTTTTCGATGATTTTTTTTGTGGCTGGCATCAAAAATGGAAAAAAAAATTAAAAATTTTTTTTCGCCTTTTGTTTATTTTTCGATGATTTTCTTGTGTGGCTGGCATTGAAAATGGGAAAACAAATTTAAGAATTTTTTTTTCGCCTTTTTTAATTTTTCGATGATTTTTTTGTGTGGCTGGCACCGAAAAAGGGAAAAAAATTCAAGATTTTTTTTTTTTTGTCTCTTTTATTTTTCGATGATTTTTTTTTGGCTGGCATCGAATATAGAAAAAAAAAGAAATAATTTTTTTTTCCATTTTTTTTATTTTTCGATGATTTTTTTTGTGGCTGGCATCGAAAATAGAAAAAAAAAGAAATAAAATTTTTTTTCCATTTTTTTATTTTCCGATGATTTTTTTTTGTGGCTGGCATCGAAAATGGAAAAAAAAAAATTAAAAATTTTTTTTTCGCCTTTATTATTTTTCGATGATTTTTTGGTGTGGCTGGCAACGAAATGGAAAAAAAAAATTAAGAAGTTTTTTTTGGTATCGAAAATGGGAAAACAAATTTAAGAATTTTTTTTTTCGCCTTTTCTTATTTTTCGATGATTTTTGTGTGGCTGGCACCAAAAAAGGGAAAAAAATCAAGAATTTTTTTTTGATGATTTTTTTTGTGGCTGGCATCGAAAATAGAAAAAAAAAATTTAAAATTTTTTTTCCATTTTTTTATTTTTCGATGATTTTTTTTTGTGGCTGGCATCGAAAATGAAAAAAAAATAAATTTCCATTTTTTTATTTTTCGATGATTTTTTTGTGTGGCTGGCATCGAAAAAGGGAAAAAAAATCAAGAATTTTTTTTTCGCCTTTTTTATTTTTCGATGATTTTTTTTTGTGGCTGGCATCGAAATGAAAAAAAAAAAACAAAATTTCCATTTTTTTATTTTTCCATGATTTTTTTGTGTGGCTGGCATCGAAAATGGAAAAAAAAAATTAAAATTTTTTTTTTCGTCTTTTTTATTTTTCGATGATTTTTTGGTGTGGCTGGCATCAAAAATGGAAAAAAAAAAAATTTAAAATTTTTTTTTCGCCTTCTTTTTATTTTTCGATGATTTTTTGGTGTGGGAAAATAGGAAAATAAAATTTAAGAATTTTTTTTCGCCTTTTTCTATTATTCGATGATTTTTTTTTGTAGCTGGCATCGAAAATGAAAAAAAAAATATAAATTTTTTTTTCGCCTTTTTTATTTTTCGATGATTTTTTGTGTGGCTGGCATCAAAAATGGGATAACAAATTTAAGAATTTTTTTTTCGCCTTTTTTTATTTTTCGATGATTTTTTTGTGTGGCTGGCACCGAAAAAGGGAAAAAAATTCAAGATTTTTTTTTTTGTCTTCTTTATTTTTCGATGATTTTTTTTTGTGGCTGGCATCGAAACTGGAAAAAAAAAATTTAAAATTTTTTTTTTCCATTTTTTTGCTTTTCGATGATTTTAGGGAAAAAAAATTCTTGAATTTTTTTCCCTTTTTCGGTGCCAGCCACACAGAAAATATCATCGAAAAATAAAAAAGGGGAAAAAAAAATTCTTAAATTTGTTTTCCCATTTTCGATGCCAGCCACACAAAAAAAAATCATCGAAAAATAAAAAAGGCGAAAAAAAATTTTTTATTTTTTTTTTCCATTTTCGATGCCTGCTACAAAAAAAAATCATCGAAAAATAAAAAAAAAAGGCGAAAAAAAATTTAAAATTTTTTTTTTCCATTTTTTTGCTTTTCGATGATTTTTTTTGTGGCTGGCATCGAAAATGGAAAAATAAATTAAAAATTTTTTTTTCGCCTTTTTTATTTTTCGATGATTTTTTTGTGTGGCTGGCATCGAAAATGGGAAAACAAATTTAAGAATTTTTTTTTCGCCTTTTTTTATTTTTCGATGATTTTTTGGTGTGGCTGGCATCGAAAATGGAAAAAAAAATTAAAAAAAATTTTTTCGCCTTTTTTAATTTTTCGATGATTTTTTGCAGTGGCTGGCATCGAAAATGGGTAAATAAAATTTAAGACATTTTTTTTCGCCTTTTTTTTATTTTTCGATGATTTTTTTTGTGGCTGGCATCGAAAATGGAAAAAAAAAAATTAAAATTTTTTTTTTCGCCTTTTTTATTTTTCGATGATTTTTTTGTGTGGCTGGCATCGAAAATGGGAAAACAAATTTAAGAATTTTTTTTTCGCCTTTTTTTTTTTTTTTGATGATTTTTTTGTGTGGCTGGCACCGAAAAAGGGAAAAAAATTCAAGATTTTTTTTTTTGCCTTTTTTATTTTCCGATGATTTTTTTTTGTGGCTGGCATCGAAAATGGAAAAAAAAAATTAAAAATTTTTTTTTCGCCTTTATTATTTTTCGATGATTTTTTTTGTGGCTGGCATCGAAAATGGAAAAAAAAATTAAAAAAAATTTTTTTCGCCTTTTGTTTATTTTTCGATGATTTTCTTGTGTGGCTGGCATCGAATATGGGAAAACAAATTTAAGAATTTTTTTTTCGCCTTTTTTTATTTTTCGATGATTTTTTTGTGTGGCTGGCATTTTTTTATTTTTCGATGATTTTTTTTTGTGGCTGGCATCAAAAATGAAAAAAAAAATTAAAAAATTTTTTTTCGCTTTTTTTAGTTTTCGATGGTTTTTTTGTGTGGCTGGCATCGAAAATGGGAAAACAAATTTAAGAATTTTTTTTCGCCTTTTTTTATTTTTCGATGATTTTTTTTGTGGCTGGCATCGAAAATGGAAAAAAAAATTAAAAATTTTTTTTTCGCCTTTTGTATTTTTCGATGATTTTTTTGTGTGGCTGGCATCGAAAATGGGAAAACAAATTTAAGAATTTTTTTTTCGCCTTTTCTTATTTTTCGATGATTTTTGTGTGTGGCTGGCACCAAAAAAGGGAAAAAAAAATCAAGAATTTTTTTATTGATGATTTTTTTTGTGGCTGGCATCGAAAATGAAAAAAAAAATTAAAATTTTTTTTTTCGCCTTTATTATTTTTCGATGATTTTTTGGTGTGGCTGGCACCGAAAAAGGGGAAAAAAAATTCAAGAATTGTTTTTTGCCTTTTTTATTTTTTGATGATTTTTTTTTGTGGCTGGCATCGAAATGGAAAAAAAAAAAAATCCATTTTTTTTATTTTTCGATGATTTTTTTGTGTAGCTGGCATCAAAAATGGAAAAAAAAAATTAAAATTTTTTTTTCGCCTTTTTTATTTTTCGATGATTTTTTTTTGTGGCTGGCATCGAAAATGGAAAAAAAAATTAAAATTTTTTTTTTCGCCTTTTTTATTTTTCGATGATTTTTTGGTGTGGCTGGCACCGAAAAAGGGGAAAAAAAATTCAAGAATTGTTTTTTGCCTTTTTTATTTTTTGATGATTTTTTTTGTGGCTGGCATCGAAATGGAAAAAAAAAAAAAATCCATTTTTTTATTTTTCGATGATTTTTTTGTGTAGCTGGCATCAAAAATGGAAAAAAAAATTAAAATTTTTTTTTCGCCTTTTTTATTTTTCGATGATTTTTTGGTGTGGCTGGCATCGAAAATGGAAAAAAAAAATTAAAAAAATTTTTTCGCCTTCTTTTTATTTTTCGATGATTTTTTGGTGTGGGAAAATGGGAAAATAAAATTTAAGAATTTTTTTTCGCCTTTTGCTATTTTTCGATGATTTTTTTTTTGTAGCTGGCATCGAAAATGGAAAAAAAAAAATATAAATTTTTTTTTTCGCCTTTTTTATTTTTCGATGATTTTTTTGTGTGGCTGGCACCGAAAAAGGGAAAAAAATTCAAGAATTTTTTTTTGTCCTCTTTATTTTTCGATGATTTTTTTTTTATTGGCTGGCATCGAAACTGGAAAAAAAAAATTAAAAAAAAAAAAAAAAATTTCCATTTTTTTATTTTTCGATGATTTTTTTTTGTGGCTGGCACCGAAAAAGGGAAAAAAATTCAAGAAGTTTTTTTTGCCTTTTTTATTTTTCGATGATTTTTTTTGTGGCTGGCATCGAAATGGAAAAAAAATATAAATTTTTTTGTGTAGCTGGCACCGAAAAACGGAAAAAAATTCAAGATTTTTTTTTTTTTTTGTCTTTTTTATTTTTTGATGATTTTTTTTGTGGCTGGCATCGAAAATAGAAAAAAAAAGAAATAAAATTTTTTTTTCCATTTTTTTATTTTTCGATGATTTTTTTTGTGGCTGGCATCAAAAATGGAAAAAAAAATTAAAAAAATTTTTTTCGCCTTTTTTATTTTTCGATGATTTTTTTGTGTGGCTGGCATCGAAAATGGGAAAACAAATTTAAGAATTTTTTTTCGCCTTTTTTTATTTTTCGATGATTTTTTTTTGTGGCTGGCATCGAAAATGGAAAAAAAAAATTAAAAAAATTTTTTTTCGCCTTTTGTTTATTTTTCGATGATTTTCTTGTGTGGCTGGCATCGAAAATGGGAAAACAAATTTAAGAATTTTTTTTTCGCCTTTTTTTATTTTTCGATGATTTTTTTTGTGGCTGGCATCGAAAATAGAAAAAAAAAAGAAATAAAATTTTTTTTCCATTTTTTTATTTTCCGATGATTTTTTTTTGTGGCTGGCACCGAAAAAGGGAAAAAAAATTCAAGATTTTTTTTTTTTTGTCTTTTTTTATTTTTTGATGATTTTTTTTGTGGCTGGCATCGAAAATAGAAAAAAAAAGAAATAAATTTTTTTTTCGATTTTTTTATTTTTCGATGATTTTTTTTGTGGCTGGCATCAAAAATGGAAAAAAAATTAAAAATTTTTTTTTCGCCTTTTTTATTTTTCGATGATTTTTTTGTGTGGCTGGCATCGAAAATGGGAAAACAAATTTAAGAATTTTTTTTTCGCCTTTTTTTTATTTTTCGATGATTTTTTTTGTGGCTGGCATCGAAAATGGAAAAAAAAAAATTAAAAAAAAATTTTTTCGCCTTTTGTTTATTTTTCGATGATTTTCTTGTGTGGCTGGCATCGAAAATGGGAAAACAAATTTAAGAATTTTTTTTCGCCTTTTTTAATTTTTCGATGATTTTTTTGTGTGGCTGGCACCGAAAAAGGGAAAAAAATTCAAGATTTTTTTTTTTTTGTCTCTTTTATTTTTCGTTGATTTTTTTTTTGGCTGGCATCGAAAATAGAAAAAAAAAGAAATAATTTTTTTTTCCATTTTTTTATTTTTCGATGATTTTTTTTGTGGCTGGCATCAAAAATGGAAAAAAAAAATTAAAAATTTTTTTTCGCCTTTTTTATTTTTCGATGATTTTTTTGAGTGGCTGGCATCGAAAATGGGAAAACAAATTTAAGAATTTTTTTTTTCGCCTTTTTTTTATTTTTCGATGATTTTTTTTGTGGCTGGCATCGAAAATGGAAAAAAAAATTAAAAAAATTTTTTTTCGCCTTTTGTTTATTTTTCGATGATTTTCTTGTGTGGCTGGCATCGAAAATGGGAAAACAAATTTAAGAATTTTTTTTTCGCCTTTTTTAATTTTTCGATGATTTTTTTGTGTGGCTGGCACCGAAAAAGGGAAAAAAATTCAAGATTTTTTTTTTTTGTCTCTTTTATTTTTCGATGATTTTTTTTTTGGCTGGCATCGAAAATAGAAAAAAAAAGAAATATTTTTTTTTTCCATTTTTTTATTTTTCGATGATTTTTTTTGTGGCTGGCATCGAAAATAGAAAAAAAAGAAATAAAATTTTTTTTCCATTTTTTTATTTTCCGATGATTTTTTTTTGTGGCTGGCATCGAAAATGGAAAAAAAAAAATTAAAAATTTTTTTTTCGCCTTTATTATTTTTCGATGATTTTTTGGTGTGGCTGGCAACGAAATGGAAAAAAAAAAATTAAGAAGTTTTTTCCGCCTTTTTTATTTTTCGATGATTTTTTTTGTGGCTGGCATCAAAAATGGATAAAAAAAAATAAATTTCCATTTTTTTATTTTTCGATGATTTTTTTGTGTGGCTGGCACCGAAAAAGGGAAAAAAATTCAAGAATTTTTGTTTGCCTTTTTTATTTTTCGATGATTTTTTTTGTGGCTGGCATCGAAAATGGGAAAACAAATTTAAGAATTTTTTTTTTCGCCTTTTTTAATTTTTCGATGATTTTTGTGTGTGGCTGGCACCAAAAAGGGAAAAAAATCAAGATTTTTTTTTTTTGTCTTTTTTATTTTTCGATGATTTTTTTTTGTGGCTGGCATCGAAAATGGAAAAAAAAAATTAAAATTTTTTTTTCCATTTTTTTATTTTTCGATGATTTTTTTTTTGTGGCTGGCATCGAAAATGAAAAAAAAAAAAATAAATTTCCATTTTTTTATTTTTCGATGATTTTTTTGTGTGGCTGGCACCGAAAAAGGGAAAAAAATTCAAGAATTTTTTTTTGCCTTTTTTATTTTTTGATGATTTTTTTTGTGGCTGGCATCGAAAAAGGAAAAAAAAAATAAATTTCCATTTTTTTATTTTTCGATGATTTTTTTGTGTGGCTGGCATCGAAAATGGGAAAATAAAATTAAAGAATTTTTTTTGGTCTTTTTTTATTTTTCGATGATTTTTTTTTTGTGGCTGGCATCGAAAATGGAAAAAAAAAATCAAAAAAAATTTTTCGCCTTTTTTATTTTTCGATAATTTTTTTTGTGTGGCTGGCATCGAAAATGGGAAAAAAAATTAAGAATTTTTTTTCGCCTTTTTTTTTTATTTTTCGATGATTTTTTTGTGTGGCTGGCACCGAAAAAGGGAAAAAAAATTCAAGATTTTTTTTTTTCCATTTTTTTATTTTTCGATGATTTTTTTTTGTGGATGGCATCGAAAATGGAAAAAAAAAAATTAAAAAAATTTTTTTCGCCTTTTTTATTTTTCGATGATTTTTTTGTGTGGCTGGCATCGAAAATGGGAAAACAAATTTAAGAATTTTTTTTTCGCCTTTTTTTTATTTTTCGATGATTTTTTTGTGTGGCTGGCACCGAAAAAGGGAAAAGAATTTTTTTTTGTCTTTTTTTATTTTTCGATGATTTTTTTTGTGGCTGGCATCGAAAATGGAAAAAAAAATTTAAAATTTATTTTTTCCATTTTTTTATTTTTCGATGATTTTTTTTTGTGTGGCTGGCACCGAAAAAGGGAAAAAAAATTCAAGATTTTTTTTTTTGCCTTTTTTATTTTTTGATGATTTTGTTTGTGGCTGGCATCGAAAATGGAAAAAAAAAATTGAAATTTTTTTTCCAATTTTTTATTTTTCGATGATTTTTTGGTGTGGCTGGCATCGAAAAAGGAAAAAAAAATTTTAATTTTTTTTTTCCATTTTTTTGCTTTTCGATGATTTTAGGGAAAAAAATTCTTGAATTTTTTTCCCTTTTTCGGTGCCAGCCACACAGAAAATATCATCGAAAAATAAAAAAAGGGGAAAAAAAAATTCTTAAATTTGTTTTCCCATTTTCGATGCCTGATTTTCTTGTGTGGCTGGCATCGAAAATGGGAAAACAAATTTAAAAATTTTTTTTCGCCTTTTTTAATTTTTCGATGATTTTTTTGTGTGGCTGGCACCGAAAAAGGGAAAAAAAATTCAAGATTTTTTTTTTTTGTCTCTTTTATTTTTCGATGATTTTTTTTGTGGCTGGCATCAAAAATAGAAAAAAAAAGAAATAATTTTTTTTTCCATTTTTTTATTTTTCGATGATTTTTTTTGTGGCTGGCATCAAAAATGGAAAAAAAATTAAAATTTTTTTTTCGCCTTTTTTATTTTTCGATGATTTTTTTGTGTGGCTGGCATCGAAAATGGGAAAACAAATTTAAGAATTTTTTTTTCGCCTTTTTTTATTTTTCGATGATTTTTTTTGTGGCTGGCATCGAAAATGGGAAAACAAATTTAAGAATTTTTTTTTTCGCCTTTTTTAATTTTTCGATGATTTTTGTGTGTGGCTGGCACCAAAAAGGGAAAAAAATCAAGATTTTTTTTTTTTTGTCTTTTTTATTTTTCGATGATTTTTTTTTGTGGCTGGCATCGAAAATGGAAAAAAAAAAATTTAAATTTTTTTTTCCATTTTTTTATTTTTCGATGATTTTTTTTGTGGCTGGCATCGAAAATGAAAAAAAAAAATAAATTTCCATTTTTTTATTTTTCGATGATTTTTTTGTGTGGCTGGCACCGAAAAAGGGAAAAAAATTCAAGAATTTTTTTTTGCCTTTTTTATTTTTTGATGATTTTTTTTGTGGCTGGCATCGAAAAAGGAAAAAAAAAATAAATTTCCATTTTTTTATTTTTCGATGATTTTTTTGTGTGGCTGGCATCGAAAATGGGAAAATAAAATAAAAGAATTTTTTTTGGTCTTATTTTATTTTTCGATGATTTTTTTTTGTGGCTGGCATCGAAAATGGAAAAAAAAAATTAAAAAAAAATTTTCGCCTTTTTTATTTTTCGATGATTTTTTTTGTGTGGCTGGCATCGAAAATGGGAAAACAAATTTAAGAATTTTTTTTTCGCCTTTTTTTTATTTTTCGATGATTTTTTTGTGTGGCTGGCACCGAAAAAGGGAAAAAAAATTCAAGATTTTTTTTTTTTCCATTTTTTTATTTTTCGATGATTTTTTTTTGTGGATGGCATCGAAAATGGAAAAAAAACATTAAAAAAATTTTTTTCGCCTTTTTTATTTTTCGATGATTTTTTTGTGTGGCTGGCATCGAAAATGGGAAAATTCAAGATTTTTTTTTTGCCTTTTTTATTTTTTGATGATTTTGTTTGTGGCTGGCATCGAAAATGGAAAAAAAAAATTGAAATTTTTTTTCCATTTTTTTATTTTTCGATGATTTTTTGGTGTGGCTGGCATCGAAAAAGGAAAAAAAAATTAAAATTTCTTTTTTCGCCTTTTTTTAATTTTTCGATGATTTTTTGGTGTGGCTGGCATCGAAAATGGAAAAAAAAATTAAAAAAAAAATGTTCGCCTTTTTTAATTTTTCGATGATTTTTTGGTGTGGCAGGCATCGAAAATGGGAAAATAAAATTTAAGAAATTTTTTTTCGCCTTTTTTTTATTTTTCGATGATTTTTTTTTGTGGCTGGCATCGAAAATGGAAAAAAAAATTAAATTTTTTTTTTCGCCTTTTTTATTTTTTGATGATTTTTTTGAGTGGCTGGCATCGAAAATGGGAAAACAAATTTAAGAATTTTTTTTTCGCCTTTTCTTATTTTTCGATGATTTTTGTGTGTGGCTGGCACCAAAAAAGGGAAAAAAAATCAAGAATTTTTTTTTGATGATTTTTTTGTGGCTGGCATCGAAAATAGAAAAAAAAAATTTAAATTTTTTTGTTCCATTTTTTTATTTTTCGATGATTTTTTTTTGTGGCTGGCATCGAAAATGAAAAAAAAATAAATTTCCATTTTTTTATTTTTCGATGATTTTTTTGTGTGGCTGGCATCGAAATGAAAAAAAAAAAAACAAAATTTCCATTTTTTTATTTTTCCATGATTTTTTTGTGTGGCTGGCATCGAAAATGGAAAAAAAAATTAAAATTTTTTTTTTCGCCTTTTTTATTTTTCGATGATTTTTTGGTGTGGCTGGCATCGAAAATGGAAAAAAAAAAAATTTAAATTTTTTTTTCGCCTTCTTTTTATTTTTCGATGATTTTTTGGTGCGGGAAAATGGGAAAATAAAATTTAAGAATTTTTTTTCGCCTTTTTCTATTTTTCGATGATTTTTTTTTGTAGCTGGCATCGAAAATGAAAAAAAAATATAATTTTTTTTTTTCGCCTTTTTTATTTTTCGATGATTTTTTTGTGTGGCTGGCATCAAAAATGGGAAAACAAATTTAAGAATTTTTTTTTCGCCTTTTTTTATTTTTCGATGATTTTTTTGTGTGGCTGGCACCGAAAAAGGGAAAAAAATTCAAGATTTTTTTTTTTGTCTTCTTTATTTTTCGATGATTTTTTTTTGTGGCTGGCATCGAAACTGGAAAAAAAAATTTTTAATTTTTTTTTTCCATTTTTTTGCTTTTCGATGATTTTAGGGAAAAAAATTCTTGAATTTTTTTCCCTTTTTCGGTGCCAGCCACACAGAAAATATCATCGAAAAATAAAAAAAGGGGAAAAAAAAATTCTTAAATTTGTTTTCCCATTTTCGATGCCTGCCACACAAAAAAAAATCATCGAAAAATAAAAAAGACGAAAAAAAAATTTTTAATTTTTTTTTTCCATTTTCGATGCCTGCTACAAAAAAAAATCATCGAAAAATAAAAAAAAAGGCGAAAAAAAAATTTAAAATTCTTTTTTTCCATTTTTTTGCTTTTCGATGATTTTTTTTGTGGCTGGCATCGAAAATGGAAAAATAAATTAAAATTTTTTTTTTCGCCTTTTTTATTTTTCGATGATTTTTTTGTGTGGCTGGCATCGAAAATGGGAAAACAAATTTAAGAATTTTTTTTTCGCCTTTTTTTAATTTTCGATGATTTTTTGGTGTGGCTGGCATCGAAAATGAAAAAAAAATAAAAAAAAAAAATTTCGCCTTTTTTAATTTTTCGATGATTTTTTGGTGTGGCTGGCATCGAAAATGGGTAAATAAAATTTAAGACATTTTTTTTCGCCTTTTTTTTATTTTTCGATGATTCTTTTTTTGTGGCTGGCATCGAAAATGGAAAAAAAAAATTAAAATTTTTTTTTTTCGCCTTTTTTATTTTTCGATGATTTTTTTGTGTGGCTGGCATCGAAAATGGGAAAACAAATTTAAGAATTTTTTTTTCGCCTTTTTTTTATTTTTCGATGATTTTTTTGTGTGGCTGGCACCGAAAAAGGGAAAAAAATTCAAGAATTTTTTTTTTGCCTTTTTTATTTTCCGATGATTTTTTTTTGTGGCTGGCATCGAAAATGGAAAAAAAAAATTAAAAATTTTTTTTTCGCCTTTATTATTTTTCGATGATTTTTTGGTGTGGCTGGCAACGAAATGGAAAAAAAAATTAAAAAGTTTTTTTCGCCTTTTTTATGTTTCGATGATTTTTTTGTGTGGCTGGCATCGAAAATGGGAAAACAAATTTAAGATTTTTTTTTTCGCCTTTTTTTATTTTTCGATGATTTTTTTGTGTGGCTGGCATCGAAAAAGGGAAAAAAATTCAAGATTTTTTTTTTTGTCTTTTTTATTTTTCGATGATTTTTTGGTGTGGCTGGCATCGAAAATGGAAAAAAAAAATTTAAAATTTTTTTTCCATTTTTTTATTTTTCGATGATTTTTTTTGTGGCTGGCATCGAAAATGAAAAAAAAAATAAATTTCCATTTTTTTATTTTTCGATGATTTTTTTGTGTGGCTGGCACCGAAAAAGGGAAAAAAATTCAAGAATTTTTTTTGCCTTTTTTATTTTTCGATGATTTTTTTTGTGGCTGGCATCGAAAATGGGAAAACAAATTTAAGAATTTTTTTTTTCGCCTTTTTTAATTTTTCGATGATTTTTGTGTGTGGCTGGCACCAAAAAAGGGAAAAAAATCAAGTTTTTTTTTTTTTTGTCTGGAATCGAATATGGAAAAAAAAAATTTAAATTTTTTTTTCCATTTTTTTTTTTCGATGATTTTTTTTTGTGGCTGGCATCGAAAATGAAAAAAAAAAAAATTCCATTTTTTTATTTTTCGATGATTTTTTTGTGTGGCTGGCACCGAAAAAGGGAAAAAAATTCAAGAATTTTTTTTTGCCTTTTTTATTTTTCGATGATTTTTTTTGTGGCTGGCATCGAAATGGAAAAAAAAAAATTAAATTTTTTTTTTCCATTTTTTTATTTTTCGATGATTTTTTTTTGTAGCTGGCATCAAAAATGGAAAAAAAAATTAAATTTTTTTTTTCGCCTTCTTTTTAATTTTTGATGATTTTTTGGTGTGGCTGGCATCGAAAATGGGAAAATAAAACTAAAGAATTTTTTTTGGGCTTTTTTTATTTTTCGATGATTTTTTTTGTGGCTGGCATCGAAAATGGAAAAAAAAAATTAAAAAATTTTTTTCGCCTTTTTTATTTTTCGATGATTTTTTTTGTGTGGCTGGCATCGAAAATGGGAAAACAAATTTAAGAATTTTTTTTTTCGCCTTTTTTTTATTTTTCGATGATTTTTTTGTGTGGCTGGCACCGAAAAAGGGAAAAAAAATTCAAGATTTTTTTTTTTTTTGTCTTTTTTATTTTCCGATGATTTTTTTTGTGGCTGGCATCGAAAATAGAAAAAAAAAAATTTAAATTTTTTTTTTCCATTTTTTATTTTTCGATGATTTTTTTTTGTGGCTGGCATCGAAAATGAAGAAAAAAATAAATTTCCATTTTTTTATTTTTCGATGATTTTTTTGTGTGGCTGGCACCGAAAAAGGGAAAAAAAATTCAAGAATTTTTTTTTGCCTTTTTTATTTTTCGATGATTTTTTTTTGTGGCTGGCATCGGAATGGAAAAAAAAAAAAAATTCAATTTTTTTATTTTTCGATGATTTTTTTGTGTGGCTGGCATCGAAAATGGGAAAATAAAACTAAAGAATTTTTTTTGGGCTTTTTTTATTTTTCGATGATTTTTTAGTGTGGCTGGCATCGAAAATGGAAAAAAAAATTAAAAATTTTTCTTCGCCTTTTTTATTTTTCGATGATTTTTTTGAGTGGCTGGCATCGAAAATGGGAAAACAAATTTAAGAATTTTTTTTTCGCCTTTTTTTATTTTTCGATGATTTTTTTTGTGGCTGGCATCGAAAATGGAAAAAAAAAATTAAAAAAATTTTTTTTCGTCTTTTGTTTATTTTTCGATGATTTTCTTGTGTGGCTGGCATCGAAAATGGGAAAACAAATTTAAGAATTTTTTTTCGCCTTTTTTAATTTTTCGATGATTTGTTTGTGTGGCTGGCACCGAAAAAGGGAAAAAAAATTCAAGATTTTTTTTTTTTGTCTCTTTTATTTTTCGATGATTTTTTTTGTGGCTGGCATCAAAAATAGAAAAAAAAAGAAATAATTTTTTTTTCCATTTTTTTATTTTTCGATGATTTTTTTTGTGGCTGGCATCAAAAATGGAAAAAAAAATTAAAATTTTTTTTTCGCCTTTTTTATTTTTCGATGATTTTTTTGTGTGGCTGGCATCGAAAATGGGAAAACAAATTTAAGAATTTTTTTTTTCGCCTTTTTTTATTTTTCGATGATTTTTTTTGTGGCTGGCATCGAAAATGGGAAAACAAATTTAAGAATTTTTTTTTTCGCCTTTTTTAATTTTTCGATGATTTTTGTGTGTGGCTGGCACCAAAAAGGGAAAAAAATCAAGATTTTTTTTTTTTTGTCTTTTTTATTTTTCGATGATTTTTTTTTGTGGCTGGCATCGAAAATGGAAAAAAAAAATTTAAATTTTTTTTTCCATTTTTTTATTTTTCGATGATTTTTTTTTTGTGGCTGGCATCGAAAATGAAAAAAAAAAAAAAATTTCCATTTTTTTATTTTTCGATGATTTTTTTGTGTGGCTGGCACCGAAAAAGGGAAAAAAATTCAAGAATTTTTTTTTGCCTTTTTTATTTTTTGATGATTTTTTTTGTGGCTGGCATCGAAAAAGGAAAAAAAAAATAAATTTCCATTTTTTTATTTTTCGATGATTTTTTTGTGTGGCTGGCATCGAAAATGGGAAAATAAAATAAAAGAATTTTTTTTGGTCTTATTTTATTTTTCGATGATTTTTTTTTGTGGCTGGCATCGAAAATGGAAAAAAAAAAATTAAAAAAAATTTTTCGCCTTTTTTATTTTTCGATGATTTTTTTTGTGTGGCTGGCATCGAAAATGGGAAAACAAATTTAAGAATTTTTTTTTCGCCTTTTTTTTATTTTTCGATGATTTTTTTGTGTGGCTGGCACCGAAAAAGGGAAAAAAAATTCAAGATTTTTTTTTTTTCCATTTTTTTATTTTTCGATGATTTTTTTTTGTGGATGGCATCGAAAATGGAAAAAAAAAATTAAAAAAAATTTTTTCGCCTTTTTTATTTTTCGATGATTTTTTTGTGTGGCTGGCATCGAAAATGGGAAAACAAATTTAAGAATTTTTTTTTCGCCTTTTTTTTATTTTTCGATGATTTTTTTGTGTGGCTGGCACCGAAAAAGGGAAAAGAATTTTTTTTTGTCTTTTTTTATTTTTCGATGATTTTTTTTGTGGCTGGCATCGAAAATGGAAAAAAAAAATTAAAATTTATTTTTTCCATTTTTTTATTTTTCGATGATTTTTTGGTGTGGCTGGCATCGAAAATGGAAAAAAAAAATAAAATTTCTTTTTTCGCCTTTTTTTTTATTTTTCGATGATTTTTTGGTGTGGCTGGCATCGAAAATGGAAAAAAAAAATTAAAAAAAAAAATGTTCGCCTTTTTTAATTTTTCGATGATTCTTTGGTGTGGCAGGCATCGAAAATGGGAAAATAAAATTTAAGAAATTTTTTTTCGCCTTTTTTTTTATTTTTCGATGATTTTTTTTTTGTGGCTGGCATCGAAAATGGAAAAAAAAAATTAAATTTTTTTTTTCGCCTTTTTTATTTTTCGATGATTTTTTTGAGTGGCTGGAATCGAAAATGGGAAAACAAATTTAAGAATTTTTTTTTCGCCTTTTCTTATTTTTCGATGATTTTTGTGTGTGGCTGGCACCAAAAAAGGGAAAAAAAATCAAGAATTTTTTTTGATGATTTTTTTGTGGCTGGCATCGAAAATAGAAAAAAAAAAATTTAAATTTTTTTGTTCCATTTTTTTATTTTTCGATGATTTTTTTTTGTGGCTGGCATCGAAAATGAAAAAAAAAATAAATTTACATTTTTTTATTTTTCGATGATTTTTTTGTGTGGCTGGCACCGAAAAAGGGAAAAAAATCAAGAATTTTTTTTTGCCTTTTTTATTTTTCGATGATTTTTTTTTGTGGCTGGCATCGAAATGAAAAAAAAAAAAACAAAATTTCCATTTTTTTATTTTTCCATGATTTTTTTGTGTGGCTGGCATCGAAAATGGAAAAAAAAATTAAAATTTTTTTTTTCGCCTTTTTTATTTTTCGATGATTTTTTGGTGTGGCTGGCATCGAAAATGGAAAAAAAAAAAATTAAAAATTTTTTTTTCGCCTTCTTTTTATTTTTCGATGATTTTTTGGTGCGGGAAAATGGGAAAATAAAATTTAAGAATTTTTTTTCGCCTTTTTCTATTTTTCGATGATTTTTTTTTGTAGCTGGCATCGAAAATGAAAAAAAAAAATATAAATTTTTTTTTTCGCCTTTTTTATTTTTCGATGATTTTTTTGTGTGGCTGGCATCAAAAATGGGAAAACAAATTTAAGAATTTTTTTTTTCGCCTTTTTTTTATTTTTCGATGATTTTTTTTGTGTGGCTGGCACCGAAAAAGGGAAAAAAATTCAAGATTTTTTTTTTGTCTTCTTTATTTTTCGATGATTTTTTTTTGTGGCTGGCATCGAAACTGGAAAAAAAAATTTTAATTTTTTTTTTTCCATTTTTTTGCTTTTTGATGATTTTAGGGAAAAAAATTCTTGAAAACAGAAAATATCATCGAAAAATAAAAAAAGGGGAAAAAAAAATTCTTAAATTTGTTTTCCCATTTTCGATGCCTGCCACACAAAAAAAAATCATCGAAAAATAAAAAAGGCGAAAAAAAAATTTTTAATTTTTTTTTTCCATTTTCGATGCCTGCTACAAAAAAAAATCATCGAAAAATAAAAAAAAGGCGAAAAAAAAATTTAAAATTCTTTTTTTCCATTTTTTTGCTTTTCGATGATTTTTTTTGTGGCTGGCATCGAAAATGGAAAAATAAATTAAAATTTTTTTTTTCGCCTTTTTTATTTTTCGATGATTTTTTTGTGTGGCTGGCATCGAAAATGGGAAAACAAATTTAAGAATTTTTTTTTCGCCTTTTTTTATTTTTCGATGATTTTTTGGTGTGGCTGGCATCGAAAATGGAAAAAAAATTAAAAAAAAAAATTTCGCCTTTTTTAATTTTTCGATGATTTTTTGGTGTGGCTGGCATCGAAAATGGGTAAATAAAATTTAAGACATTTTTTTTCGCCTTTTTTTTATTTTTCGATGATTTTTTTTTGTGGCTGGCATCGAAAATGGAAAAAAAAATTAAAATTTTTTTTTTCGCCTTTTTTTATTTTTCGATGATTTTTTTGTGTGGCTGGCATCGAAAATAAGAAAACAAATTTAAGAATTTTTTTTTCGCCTTTTTTTTATTTTTCGATGATTTTTTTGTGTGGCTGGCACCGAAAAAGGGAAAAAAATTCAAGAATTTTTTTTTTGCCTTTTTTATTTTCCGATGATTTTTTTTTGTGGCTGGCATCGAAAATGGAAAAAAAAATTAAAAATTTTTTTTTCGCCTTTATTATTTTTCGATGATTTTTTGGTGTGGCTGGCAACGAAATGGAAAAAAAAATTAAAAAGTTTTTTTCGCCTTTTTTATGTTTCGATGATTTTTTTGTGTGGCTGGCATCGAAAATGGGAAAACAAATTTAAGATTTTTTTTTCGCCTTTTTTTTATTTTTCGATGATTTTTTTGTGTGGCTGGCATCGAAAAAGGGAAAAAAATTCAAGATTTTTTTTTTTGTCTTTTTTATTTTTCGATGATTTTTTGGTGTGGCTGGCATCGAAAATGGAAAAAAAAAATTTTAATTTTTTTTTTCCATTTTTTTATTTTTCGATGATTTTTTTTGTGGCTGGCATCGAAAATGAAAAAAAAAAATAAATTTCCATTTTTTTATTTTTCGATGATTTTTTTGTGTGGCTGGCACCGAAAAAGGGAAAAAAATTCAAGAATTTTTTTTGCCTTTTTTATTTTTCGATGATTTTTTTTGTGGCTGGCATCGAAATGGAAAAAAAAAAATTAAAAATTTTTTTTCCATTTTTTTATTTTTCGATGATTTTTTTTTGTAGCTGGCATCAAAAATGGAAAAAAAAATTAAATTTTTTTTTTCGCCTTCTTTTTAATTTTTGATGATTTTTTGGTGTGGCTGGCATCGAAAATGGGAAAATAAAATTAAAGAATTTTTTTTGGTCTTTTTTTATTTTTCGATGATTTTTTTTGTGGCTGGCATCGAAAATGGAAAAAAAAATTTAAAAAATTTTTTTCGCCTTTTTTATTTTTCGATGATTTTTTTTGTGTGGCTGGCATCGAAAATGGGAAAACAAATTTAAGAATTTTTTTTTTCGCCTTTTTTTTTATTTTTCGATGATTTTTTTGTGTGGCTGGACCGAAAAAGGGAAAAAAAATTCAAGATTTTTTTTTTTTTGTCTTTTTTATTTTCCGATGATTTTTTTTGTGGCTGGCATCGAAAATAGAAAAAAAAAAAATTTAAATTTTTTTTTTCCATTTTTTATTTTTCGATGATTTTTTTTTAATTCCATTTTTTTATTTTTCGATGATTTTTTTGTGTAGCTGGCATCAAAAATGGAAAAAAATTAAAATTTTTTTTTTCGCCTTTTTTATTTTTCGATGATTTTTTGGTGTGGCTGGCATCGAAAATGGAAAAAAAAAATTAAAAATTTTTTTTTCGCCTTTTTTTATTTTTCGATGATTTTTTGGTGTGGGAAAATGGGAAAATAAAATTTAAGAATTTTTTTTCGCCTTTTTCTATTTTTCGATGATTTTTTTTTGTAGCTGGCATCGAAAATGGAAAAAAAAAATATAAATTTTTTTTTCGCCTTTTTTATTTTTCGATGATTTTTTTGTGTGGCTGGCATCAAAAATGGGAAAATAAATTTAAGAATTTTTTTTTGATGATTTTTTTTGTGGCTGGCATTGAAAATAGAAAAAAAAAAATTTAAATTTATTTTTTCCATTTTTTATTTTTGATGATTTTTTTTTTGTGGCTGGCATCGAAAATGAAAAAAAAAAAATTTCCATTTTTTTATTTTTCGATGATTTTTTTTTGTGGCTGGCATCGAAAATGGAAAAAAAAAAAATAAAAAAAAAATTTTTCGCCTTTTTTATTTTTCGATGATTTTCTTGTGTGGCTGGCATCGAAAATGGGAAAACAAGTTTAAGAAATTTTTTTTCGCCTTTTCTTATTTTTCGATGATTTTTGTGTGTGGCTGGCACCAAAAAAGGGAAAAAAAATCAAGAATTATTTTTTTGATTGGTTTTTTTTGTGGCTGGCATTGAAAATAGAAAAAAAAAATTTTAAATTTATTTTTTCCATTTTTTTATTTTTCGATGATTTTTTTTTGTGGCTGGCATCGAAAATGAAAAAAAAATAAATTTCCATTTTTTATTTTTCGATGATTTTTTTGTGTGGCTGGCACCGAAAAAGGGAAAAAAATTCAACAATTTTTTTTTGCCTTTTTTATTTTTCGATGATTTTTTTTTTGTGGCTGGCATCAAAATGGAAAAAAAAAAAAAAAAATTCCATTTTTTTATTTTTCGATGATTTTTTTGTGTGGCTGGCATCGAAAATGGAAAAAAAAAATTAAAAATTTTTTTTTCGCCTTTTTTTTATTTTTCGATGATTTTTTGGTGTGGGAAAATGGGAAAATAAAATTTAAGAATTTTTTTTCGCCTTTTTCTATTTTTCGATGATTTTTTTTTGTAGCTGGCATCGAAAATGGAAAAAAAAAATATAAATTTTTTTTTCGCCTTTTTTATTTTTCGATGATTTTTTTGTGTGGCTGGCACCGAAAAAGGGAAAAAAATTCAAGAATTTTTTTTTGATGATTTTTTTTGTGGCTGGCATTGAAAATAGAAAAAAAAAATTTTAAATTTAATTTTTTCCATTTTTTATTTTTGATGATTTTTTTTTTGTGGCTGGCATCGAAAATGAAAAAAAAAAAAATCCATTTTTTTATTTTTCGATGATTTTTTTTTGTGGCTGGCATCGAAAATGGAAAAAAAAAATAAAAAAAAATTTTTCGCCTTTTTTATTTTTCGATGATTTTCTTGTGTGGCTGGCATCGAAAATGGGAAAACAAATTTAAGAAATTTTTTTTCGCCTTTTCTTATTTTTCGATGATTTTTGTGTGTGGCTGGCACCAAAAAAGGGAAAAAAAATCAAGAATTATTTTTTTGATTGGTTTTTTTTGTGGCTGGCATTGAAAATAGAAAAAAAAAATTTTAAATTTATTTTTTCCATTTTTTTATTTTTCGATGATTTTTTTTTGTGGCTGGCATCGAAAATGAAAAAAAAATTAATTTCCATTTTTTATTTTTCGATGATTTTTTTGTGTGGCTGGCACCGAAAAAGGGAAAAAAATTCAACAATTTTTTTTTGCCTTTTTTATTTTTCGATGATTTTTTTTTTGTGGCTGGCATCAAAATGGAAAAAAAAAAAAAAAATTCCATTTTTTTATTTTTCGATGATTTTTTTGTGTGGCTGGCATCGAAAATGGAAAAAAAAAATTAAAAATTTTTTTTTCGCCTTTTTTTATTTTTCGATGATTTTTTTGTGTGGCTGGCACCGAAAAAGGGAAAAAAATTCAAGAATTTTTTTTTTGTCTTCTTTATTTTTCGATGATTTTTTTTTGTGGCTGGCATCGAAAATGGAAAAAAAAAAATCAAAAGTTTTTTTTTTCCATTTTTTTATTTTTCGATGATTTTTTTTTGTGGATGGCATCGAAAATGGAAAAAAAATTAAAAAAAAATTTTTCGCCTTTTTTATTTTTCGATGATTTTTTTGTGTGGCTGGCATCGAAAATGGGAAAACAAATTTAAGAATTTTTTTTCGCCTTTTTTTATTTTTCGATGATTTTTTGGTATGGCTGGCAACGAAAAAGGGAAAAAAATTCAAGAATTTTTTTTTTGTCTTCTTTATTTTTCGATGATTTTTTTTTGTGGCTGGCATCGAAAATGGAAAAAAAAAATCAAAAGTTTTTTTTTTTCCATTTTTTTATTTTTCGATGATTTTTTTTTGTGGATGGCATCGAAAATGGAAAAAAAATTAAAAAAAATTTTTTCGCCTTTTTTATTTTTCGATGATTTTTTTGTGTGGCTGGCATCGAAAATGGGAAAACAAATTTAAGAATTTTTTTTTCGCCTTTTTTTATTTTTCGATGATTTTTTGGTATGGCTGGCATCGAAAATGGGAAAATAAAATTTAAGAATTTTTTTTTTTCGCCTTTTTTTTATTTTTCGGTGATTTTTTTTTGTAGCAGGCAGCGAAAATGGAAAAAAAAAATTAAAATTTATTTTTTCGCCTTTTTTATTTTTCGATGATTTTTTTTGTGGCTGGCATCAAAAATGGAAAAAAAAATTAAAAAATTTTTTTTCGCCTTTTTTATTTTTCGATGATTTTTTTGTGTGGCTGGCATCGAAAATGGTAAAACAAATTTAAGAATTTTTTTTTCGCCTTTTTTTATTTTACGATGATTTTTTTTGTGGCTGGCATCGAAAATGGAAAAAAAAATTAAAAAAAAAATTTTTTCGCCTTTTGTTTATTTTTCGATGATTTTCTTGTGTGGCTGGCATCAAAAATGGGAAAACAAATTTAAGAATTTTTTTTTTCGCCTTTTCTTATTTTTCGATGATTTTTGTGTGTGGCTGGCACCAAAAAAGGGAAAAAAAATCAAGAATTTTTTTTTTGATGATTTTTTTTGTGGCTGGCATTGAAAATAGAAAAAAAAAATTTTAAATTTATTTTTTCCATTTTTTTATTTTTCGATGATTTGTTTTGTGGCTGGCATCGAAAATGAAAAAAAAAAAAAATTTCCAGTTTTTTATTTTTCGATGATTTTTTTGTGTGGCTGGCACCGAAAAAGGGAAAAAAATTCAAGAATTTTTTTTTGCCTTTTTTATTTTTCGATGATTTTTTTTTGTGGCTGGCATCGAAATGGAAAAAAAAAAAAAAAAAATTCCATTTTTTTTATTTTTCGATGATATTTTTGTGTGTTAATTTTATTTTCCCATTTTCCCACACCAAAAAATATCATCGAAAAATAAAAAAAGGGGAAAAAAAATTCTTAAATTTGTTTTCCCATTTTCGATGCCAGCCACACAAAAAAAATCTTCGAAAAATAAAAAAGGCGAAAAAAAAATTTTTAATTTTTTTTTTCCATTTTCGATGCCTGCTACAAAAAAAAAATCATCGTAAAAATAAAAAAAGGCGAAAAAAAATTTAAAATTTTTTTTCCATTTTTTTGCTTTTCGATGATTTTTTTTGTGGCTGGCATCGAAAATGGAAAAATAAATTAAAAAATTTTTTTTCGCCTTTTCTATTTTTCGATGATTTTTTTGTGTGGCTGGCATCGAAAATGGGAAAACAAATTTAAGAATTTTTTTTTCGCCTTTTTTTATTTTTCGATGATTTTTGGTGTGGCTGGCATCGAATATGGGAAAATAAAATTTAAGAATTTTTTTTTTTCGCCTTTTTTTTTTATTTTTCGGTGATTTTTTTTTTGTAGCAGGCATCGAAAATGGAAAAAAAAAAATTAAAATTTTTTTTTTCGCCTTTTTTATTTTTCGATGATTTTTTTTGTGTGGCTGGCATCGAAAATGGGAAAACAAATTTAAGAATTTTTTTTCCCCTTTTTTTATTTTTCGATGATATTTTTTGTGTGGCTGGCACCGAAAAAGGGAAAAGAATTTTTTTTTTGTCTTTTTTTATTTTTCGATGATTTTTTTTTGTGGCTGGCATCGAAAATGGAAAAAAAAAAATTTAAAATTAATTTTTTCCATTTTTTTATTTTTCGATGATTTTTTTTTGTGTGGCTGGCACCGAAAAAGGGAAAAAAAAATTCAAGAATTTTTTTTTGCCTTTTTTATTTTTTGATGATTTTTTTTTGTGGCTGGCATCGAAAATGGAAAAAAAAATCAAAAGTTTTTTTTTTCCATTTTTTTTATTTTTCGATGATTTTTTTTTGTGGATGGCATCGAAAATGGAAAAAAAATTAAAAAAATGTTTTTCGCCTTTTTTATTTTTCGATAATAAAAAAATGGAAAAAAAAAATTAATTTTTTTTTTCCATTTTCAATGCCAGCTACAAAAAAAAATCATCGAAAAATAAAAAAGGCAAAAAAAAAATTCTTGGATTTGTTTTCCCTTTTTCGATGCCAGCCACACAAAAAAATCATAAAAAAATAAAAAAAATTGAATATTTTTTTTTTTTTTTTCATTTTCGATGCCAGCCACAAAAAAAAATCATCGAAAAATAAAAAAATGGAAAAAAAAATTAAATTTTTTTTTCCATTTTCGATGCCAGCCACAAAAAAATCATCGAGAAATAAAAAAGACGAAAAAAAAATTCTTGAATTTTTTTCCCTTTTTCGGTGCCAGCCACACAAAAAAATCATCGAAAAATAAAAAAAGGCGAAAAAAACATCTCAAATTTGTTTTTCCATTTTCGATGCCAGCCACACAAAAAAATCATCGAAAAATAAAAGAGGCGAAAAAAAAAATTTTAAATTTTTTTTTTCCATTTTCGATGCCAGCTACAAAAAAAATCATCGAAAAATAAAAAAGACAAAAAAAAAATTCTTGAATTTTTTTTCCCTTTTTCGGTGCCAGCCACACAAAAAAATCATCGAAAAATAAAAAAGGCGAAAAAAAATTCTTAAATTTGTTTTCCCATTTTCGATGCCAGCCACACAAAAAAATCATCGAAAAATAAAATAAAGCGAAAAAAAAAAATTTTAAATTTTTTTTTTCCATTTTCGATGCCAGCCACAAAAAAAAAAATCATAGAAAAATAAAAAAAGGCGAAAAAAAAAATTCTTAAATTTTATTTTCCCATTTTCGATGCAAGCCACACCAAAAAATCATCGAAAAATAAAAAAAGGCAAAAATTTTTTTTTAATTTTTTTTTTCCATTTTCGATGCCAGCCACACCAAAAAATCATCGAAAAATAAAAAAAAGGCGAAAAAAAAAATTTAATTTTTTTTTTTCCATTTTCGATGCCAGCCACAAAAAAAATCAACGAAAAATAAAAAAGGCAAAAAAAAATTCTTGAATTTTTTTTCCCTTTTTCGGTGCCAGCCACACCAAAAAATCATCGAAAAATAAAAAAAAGGCGAAAAAAAAATCTTAAATTTTTTTTCCCATTTTCGATGCAAGCCACACAAAAAAATCATCGAAAATTAAAAAAATGGATTTTTTTTTTTCATTTTCGATGCTAGCCACAAAAAAATAAAAAAATGGAACAAAAAATTAAAATTTTTTTTTTCCATTTTCGATGCCAGCCACAAAAAAAAATCATCGAAAAATAAAAAAAATGGAAAAAAAAATTTATTTTTTTTTCCATTTTCGATGCCAGCCACAAAAAAAAATCATCGAAAAATAAAAAAAAATGGAAAAAAAAATTTCCATTTTCGATGCCAGCTACAAAAAAAAAATCATCGAAAAATAAAAGAGGCAAAAAAAAAAATTCTTAAATTTTTACAAAAAAATATCATCGAAAAATAAAAAAAATTGAATTTTTTTTTTTCCATTTTCGATGCCAGCCACAAAAAAAATCATCGAAAAATAAAAAAAGACCAAAAAAAAATTCTTAAATTTTTACAAAAAAATATCATCGAAAAATAAAAAAAGAACAAAAAAAAATTCTTAAATTGGTTTTCCCATTTTCTATGCCAGCCACAAAAAAATCATCGAAAAATAAAAAAGGCAAAAAAAAATTCTTGAATTTTTTTCCCTTTTTCGGTGCCAGCCACACAAAAAAATCATCGAAAAATAAAAGAAATTGAATTTTTTTTTTATTCATTTTCGATGCCAGCCACAAAAAAAAATCATCGAAAAATAAAAAAAAGGAAAAAAAAAATTTAATTTTTTTTCCATTTTCGATGTCAGCCACAAAAAAAATCATCGAAAAATAAAAAGACAAACAAAAAAAAAATCTTGAATTTTTTTCCCTTTTTCGGTGCCAGCCACACAAAAAAATCATCAAAAAATAAAAAAAAGGCGAAAAAAAAATTCTTAAATTTGTTTTCCCATTTTCGATGCCAGGCACACAAAAAAAATCATCGAAAAATAAAAAAGGCGAAAAAATTTTTTTAATTTTTTTTTCCATTTTCGATGCCAGCCACAAAAAAAAATCATCGAAAATAAAAAAAGACCAAAAAAAAATTCTTAAATTTTTTTCCCATTTTTGATGCCAGCCACACAAAAAAATCATCGAAAAATAAAAAAAATGGAAAAAAAAATTTAATTTTTTTTTTCCATTTTCGATGCCAGCTACAAAAAAAAATCATCGAAAAATAAAAAAGGCAAAAAAAAAATTCTTGGATTTGTTTTCCCTTTTTCGATGCCAGCCACACAAAAAAATCATCAAAAAATAAAAAAATTGAACATTTTTTTTTTTTTTTTCATTTTTGATGCCAGCCACAAAAAAAAATCATCGAAAAATAAAAAAATGGAAAAAAAAAATTAAAGTTTTTTTTCCATTTTCGATGCCAGCCACAAAAAAATCATCGAGAAATAAAAAAGACGAAAAAAAAAATTCTTGAATTTTTTTCCCTTTTTCGGTGCCAGCCACACAAAAAAATCATCGAAAAATAAAAAAAGGCGAAAAAAAAATCTCAAATTTGTTTTCCCATTTTCGATGCCAGCCACACAAAAAAATCATCGAAAAATAAAAGAGGCGAAAAAAAAAATTTTAAATTTTTTTTTCCATTCTCGATGCCAGCTACAAAAAAAATCATCGAAAAATAAAAAAGACAAAAAAAAAATTCTTGAATTTTTTTTCCCTTTTTCGGTGCCAGCCACACAAAAAAATCATCGAAAAATAAAAAAAGGCGAAAAAAAAATCTCAAATTTGTTTTCCCATTTTCGATGCCAGCCACACAAAAAAATCATCGAAAAATAAAATAAAGCGAAAAAAAAAAATTTTAAATTTATTTTCCATTTTCGATGCCAGCCACACCAAAAAATCATCGAAAAATAAAAAAAAGGCGAAAAAAAAAATTTTATTTTTTTTTTTTTTTTATTTTCGATGCCAGCCACAAAAAAAATCAACGAAAAATAAAAAAGGCAAAAAAAAATTCTTGAATTTTTTTTTCCCTTTTTCGGTGCCAGCCACACAAAAAAATCATCGAAAAATAAAAAAAAGGCGAAAAAAAAATCTTAAATTTTTTTTCCCATTTTCGATGCAAGCCACACAAAAAAATCATCGAAAATTAAAAAAATGGATTTTTTTTTTTCATTTTCGATGCCAGCCACAAAAAAAATCATCGAAAAATAAAAAAATGGAACAAAAAATTAAAATTTTTTTTTTCCATTTTCGATGCCAGCCACAAAAAAAAAATCATCGAAAAATAAAA
Source organism: Ochlerotatus camptorhynchus (assembly GCF_037179485.1). Taxonomy (NCBI): domain Eukaryota; kingdom Metazoa; phylum Arthropoda; class Insecta; order Diptera; family Culicidae; genus Ochlerotatus; species Ochlerotatus camptorhynchus. Next base: position 82,558 of record NW_027041207.1, read on the forward strand.
AAGACAAAAAAAAAAATCTTGAATTGTTTTCCCTTTTTCGGTGCCAGCCACACAAAAAACAAATCGAAAAATAAAAAAAGGCGAAAAAAAAAATTCTTAACTTTGTTTTCCCATTTTCGATGCCAGCCACACAAAAAAATCATCGGAAAATAAAAAAGGCTTAAAAAAAATTTTAAATTTTTTTTCCATTTTCGATGCCAGCTACAAAAAAAAAACATCGAAAAATAAAAGAAGGCGAAAAAAAAAATTCTTAAATTTTATTTTCCCATTTTCGATGCCAGCCACACCAAAAAATCATCGAAAAATAAAAAAAGGCGTAGAAAAATTTTAATTTTTTTTTCCCATTTTCGATGCAAGCCACACAAAAAAATCATCGAAAATTAAAAAAATGAATTTTTTTTTTTCATTTTCCATGCTAGCCACAAAAAAAAAATCATCGAAAAATAAAGAAATGGAACAAAAAATTAAATTTTTTTTTTTCCATTTTCGATGCCAGCCACAAAAAAAAATCATCGAAAAATAAAAAAAATGGAAAAAAAAAATTATTTTTTTTTTCCATTTTCGATGCCAGCCACAAAAAAAAATCATCGAAAAATAAAAAAAAATGGAAAAATAATTTCCATTTTCGATGCCAGCTACAAAAAAAAATCATCGAAAAATAAAAGAGGCAAAAAAAAAAATTCTTAAATTTTTACAAAAAAATATCATCGAAAAATAAAAAAAAAAATTTATTTTTCGATGATTTTTTTTTTGTGGCTGGCATCGAAAATGGAAAAAAAAATAATTTTTTTTTCTATTTCGATGCCAGCCACAAAAAAAAATCATCGAGAAATAAAACAGGCAAAAAAAAATTCTTGATTTTTTTCCCTTTTTCGGTGCCAGCCACACAAAAAAATCATCGAAAATTAAAAAAATGGATTTTTTTTTTCATTTTCGATGCCAGCCACAATAAAAAATCATCGAAAAATAAAAAAATGGAACAAAAAATTAAAATTTTTTTTTTTCCATTTTCGATGCCAGCCACAAAAAAAAATCATCGAAAAATAAAAAAATGGAAAAAAAAATTTATTTTTTTTTTTCATTTTCGATGCCAGCCACAAAAAAAATCATCGAAAAATAAAAACAGGCGAAAAAAAAATTCTTAAATTTGTTTTCCCATTTTCGATGCCAGCCACACAAAAAAATCATCGAAAATTAAAAAGGCGAAAAAAAAAAATTTAATTTTTTTTCCATTTTCCACAAAAAAAAATCATCGAAAAATAAAAAAATGGAAAAAAAAAATTTAAATTTTTTTTTTCCATTTCGATGCCAGCCACAAAAAAAATCATCGAAAAATAAAAAAGGCAAAAAAAAATTCTTGAATTTTTTTCCCTTTTTCGGTGCCAGCCACACAAAAAATCATCGAAAAATAAAAAAATGGATTTTTTTTTTCATTTTCGATGCCAGCCACAAAAAAAATCATCGAAAAATAAAAAAAAGGAAAAAAAAAATTTAATTTTTTTTCCATTTTCGATGTCAGCCACAAAAAAAATCATCGAAAAATAAAAAGACAAAAAAAAAAAAATCTTGAATGTTTTTCCCTTTTTCGGTGCCAGCCACACAAAAAAATCATCAAAAAATAAAAAAAAGGCGAAAAAAAAATTCTTAAATTTGTTTTCCCATTTTCGATGCAAGCCACACCAAAAAAACATCGAAAAATAAAAAAGGCGAAAAAAAATTTTTAATTTTTTTTTCCATTTTCGATGCCAGCCACAAAAAAAAATCATCGAAAAATTAAAAAAGACCAAAAAAAAATTCTTGAATTTTTTTCCCATTTTTGATGCCAGCCACACAAAAAAATCATCGAAAAATAAAAAAAATGGAAAAAAAAAATTAATTTTTTTTTTCCATTTTCGATGCCAGCTACAAAAAAAAATCATCGAAAAATAAAAAAGGAAAAAAAAAAATTCTTGAATTTGTTTTCCCTTTTTCGATGCCAGCCACACAAAAAAATCATCAAAAAATAAAAAAATTGAATATTTTTTTTTTTTTTTTTTTTTTTCATTTTCGATGCCAGCCACAAAATAAATCATCGAAAAATAAAAAAATGGAAAAAAAAAATTAATTTTTTTTTTCCATTTTCGATGCCAGCCACAAAAAAATCATCGAGAAATAAAAAAGACGAAAAAAAAAATTCTTGAATTTTTTTCCCTTTTTCGGTGCCAGCCACACAAAAAAATCATCGAAAAATAAAAAAAGGCGAAAAAAAAAAATCTCAAATTTGTTTTCCCATTTTCGATGCCAGCCACACAAAAAAATCATCGAAAAATAAAAGAGGCGAAAAAAAAATTTTAAATTTTTTTTTTCCATTCTCGATGCCAGCTACAAAAAAAATCATCGAAAAATAAAAAAGACAAAAAAAAAATTCTTGAATTTTTTTCCATTTTCGGTGCCAGCCACACAAAAAAATCATCGAAAAATAAAAAAAGGCGAAAAAAATTCTTAAATTTGTTTTCCCATTTTCGATGCCAGCCACACAAAAAAATCATCAAAAAATAAAATAAAGCGAAAAAAAAAAATTTTAAATTTTTTTTTTCCATTTTCGATGCCAGCCACAAAAAAAAAATCATAGAAAAATAAAAAAAGGCGAAAAAAAAATTCTTAAATTTTATTTTCCCATTTTCGATGCAAGCCACACCAAAAAATCATCGAAAAATAAAAAAAGGCGAAAAATTTTTTTTAATTTTTTTTTCCATTTTCGATGCCAGCCACACCAAAAAATCATCGAAAAATAAAAAAAAAGGCGAAAAAAAAAATTTAATTTTTTTTTTTTCCATTTTCGATGCCAGCCACAAAAAAAAATCAACGAAAAATAAAAAAGGCAAAAAAAAATTCTTGATTTTTTTTTTCCCTTTTTCGGTGCCAGCCACACAAAAAAATCATCGAAAAATAAAAAAAAGGCGAAAAAAAAATCTTAAATTTTTTTTCCCATTTTCGATGCAAGCCACACAAAAAAATCATCGAAAATTAAAAAAATGGATTTTTTTTTTCATTTTCGATGCCAGCCACAAAAAAAAATCATCGAAAAATAAAAAAATGGAACAAAAAATTAAATTTTTTTTTTTCCATTTTCGATGCCAGCCACAAAAAAAAATCATCGAAAAATAAAAAAAAATGGAAAAAAAATTAAATTTTTTTTCCATTTTCGATGTCAGCCACAAAAAAAATCATCAAAAAATAAAAAGACAAAAAAAAAAAATCTTGAATTTTTTTTCCCTTTTTCGGTGCCAGCCACACAAAAAAATCATCAAAAAATAAAAAAAAGGCGAAAAAAAATTCTTAAATTTGTTTTCCCATTTTCGATGCCAGGCACACAAAAAAATCTTCAAAAAATAAAAAAATTGAATATTTTTTTTTTTTTCATTTTCGATGCCAGCCACAAAAAAAAATCATCGAAAAATAAAAAAATGGAACAAAAAATTAAATTTTTTTTTCCATTTTCGATGCCAGCCACAAAAAAAACATCGAGAAATAAAAAAGACGAAAAAAAAAATTCTTGAATTTTTTTCCCTTTTTTGGTGCCAGCCACACAAAAAAATCATCGAAAAATAAAAAAAAGGCGAAAAAAATAATCTCAAATTTGTTTTCCCATTTTCGATGCCTGCCACACAAAAAAATCATCGAAAAATAAAAGAGGCGAAAAAAAAAATTTTAAATTTTTTTTTTTCCATTCTCGATGCCAGCTACAAAAAAAATCATCGAAAAATAAAAAAGACAAAAAAAAAATTCTTGAATTTTTTTTCCCTTTTTCGGTGCCAGCCACACAAAAAAATCATCGAAAAATAAAAAAAGGCGAAAAAAAATTCTTAAATTTGTTTTCCCATTTTCGATGCCAGCCACACAAAAAAATCATCGAAAAATAAAATAAAGCGAAAAAAAAAATTTTTAAATTTTTTTTTCCATTTTCGATGCCAGCCACAAAAAAAAAATCATAGAAAAATAAAAAAAGGCAAAAAAAAAATTCTTAAATTTTATTTTCCCATTTTCGATGCAAGCCACACCAAAAAATCATCGAAAAATAAAAAAAGGCAAAAATTTTTTTTTAATTTTTTTTTCCATTTTCGATGCCAGCCACACCAAAAAATCATCGAAAAATAAAAAAAAAGGCGAAAAAAAAAATTTAATTTTTTTTTTTCCATTTTCGATGCCAGCCACAAAAAAAATCAACGAAAAATAAAAAAGGCAAAAAAAATTTCTTGAATTTTTTTCCCTTTTTCGGTGCCAGCCACACAAAAAAATCATCGAAAAATAAAAAAAGGCGAAAAAAAAATCTTAAATTTTTTTCCCATTTTCGATGCAAGCCACACAAAAAAATCATCGAAAATTAAAAAAATGGATTTTTTTTTTCCATTTTCGATGCCAGCCACAAAAAAAAATCATCGAAAAATAAAAACAGGCGAAAAAAAATTTCTTAAATTTGTTTTCCCATTTTCGATGCCAGCCACACAAAAAAATCATCGAAAAATAAAAAAGGCGAAAAAAAAAATTTTAATTTTTTTTTCCATTTTCGATGCCAGCCACAAAAAAAATCATCGAAAAATAAAAAAATGGAAAAAAAAAATTTTAATTTTTTTTTCCATTTCGATGCCAGCCACAAAAAAAATCATCGAAAAATAAAAAAGGCAAAAAAAAATTCTTGAATTTTTTTCCCTTTTTCGGTGCCAGCCACACAAAAAAATCATCGAAAAATAAAAAAATGGATTTTTTTTTCATTTTCGATGCCAGCCACAAAAAAAATCATCGAAAAATAAAAAAATGGAAAACAAAATTTAAATTTTTTTTCCATTTTCGATGCCAGCCACAAAAAAATCATCGAGAAATAAAAAAGACGAAAAAAAAAATTTTGTATTTTTTTCCCTTTTTCGGTGCCAGCCACACAAAAAAATCATCGAAAAATAAAAAAAAGGCGAAAAATAATACTTAAATTGGTTTTCCCATTTTCTATGCCAGCCACACAAAAAAATCATCGAAAAATAAAAAAGGCGAAAAAAAATTTTTAATTTTTTTTTTTTTCCATTTTCGATGCCAGCCACAAAAAAAATCATCGAAAAATAAAAAAAGAACAAAAAAAAATTCTTAAATTGGTTTTCCCATTTTCTATGCCAGCCACAAAAAAAATCATCGAAAAATAAAAAAGGCAAAAAAAAATTCTTGAATTTTTTTCCCTTTTTTCGGTGCCAGCCACACAAAAAAATCATCGAAAAATAAAAAAAAGGCGAAAAAAAAATTATTAAATTTGTTTTCCCATTTTTGATGCCAGGCACACAAAAAAAATCATCGAAAAATAAAAAAGGCGAAAAAAAAATTTTAAATTTTTTTTTCCATTTTCGATGCCAGCCACAAAAAAATCATCGAAAAATAAAAAAAGAACAAAAAAAAATTCTTAAATTTTTTTTTCCCATTTTTGATGCCAGCCACACAAAAAAATCATCGAAAAATAAAAAAAATGGAAAAAAAAATTTAATTTTTTTTTTCCATTTTCGATGCCAGCTACAAAAAAATCATCGAAAAATAAAAAAGGCAAAAAAAAAATTCTTGAATTTTTTTCCCTTTTTCGGTGCCAGCCACACAAAAAAATCAACGAAAAATAAAAATAAATTGAATTTTTTTTTTTTTTCATTTTCGATGCCAGCCACAAAAAAAAATCATCGAAAAATAAAAAAAAGGAAAAAAAAAATTTAATTTTTTTTCCATTTTCGATGTCAGCTACAAAAAAAATCATCGAAAAATAAAAAGACAAAAAAAAAAATCTTGAATTTTTTTCCCTTTTTCGGTGCCAGCCACACAAAAAAATCATCGAAGAATAAAAAAAAAGCGAAAAAAAAATTCTTAAATTTGTTTTCCCATTTTCGATGCCAACAACACAAAAAAAATCATCGAAAAATAAAAAAGGCGAAAAAAAAAAATTTTAAATTTTTTTTTTCCATTCTCGATGCCAGCTACAAAAAAAATCATCGAAAAATAAAAAAGACAAAAAAAAAATTCTTGAATTTTTTTTCCCTTTTTCGGTGCCAGCCACACAAAAAAATCATCGAAAAATAAAAAAAAGGCGAAAAAAAATTCTTACATTGGTTTTCCCATTTTCTATGCCAGCCACACAAAAAAATCATCGAAAAATAAAAAAGGCGAAAAAAAATTTTTAATTTTTTTTTTTTCCATTTTCGATGCCAGCCACAAAAAAAATCATCGAAAAATAAAAAAAGACCAAAAAAAAATTCTTAAATTTTTTTCCCATTTTTGATGCCATCCACACACAAAAATCATCGAAAAATAAAAAAAATGGAAAAAAAAAATTATTTTTTTTTTCCATTTTCGATGCCAGCTACAAAAAAAAATCATCGAAAAATAAAAAAGGCAAAAAAAAATTCTTGAATTTGTTTTCCCTTTTTCGATGCCAGCCACACAAAAAAATCATCAAAAAATAAAAAAATTGAATATTTTTTTTTTTTTTTTCATTTTCGATGCCAGCCACAAAAAAAAATCATCGAAAAATAAAAAAATGGAAAAAAAAATTAAATTTTTTTTTCCATTTTCGATGCCAGCCACAAAAAAATCATCGAGAAATAAAAAAGACGAAAAAAAAAATTCTTGAATTTTTTTCCCTTTTTCGGTGCCAGCCACACAAAAAAATCATCGACAAATAAAGAAATGGAAAAAAATTTAATTTTTTTTTCCATTTTCGATGCCAGCCACAAAAAAAATCATCGAAAAATAAAAAAGGCAAAAAATAATTCTTGAATTTTTTTTTCCCTTTTTCGGTGCCAGCCACACAAAAAAATCATCGAAAAATAAAAAAATTGATTTTTTTTTTTTTTTTCATTTTCGATGCCAGCCACAAAAATAAAATCATCGAAAAATTAAAAAAGGCGAAAAAAAATTTCTTAAATTTTATTTTCCCATTTTCGATACCAGCCACACCAAAAAATCATCGAAAAATAAAAAAAAAGGAAAAAAAAATTATTTTTTTTTTCCATTTTCGATGCCAGCCACAAAAAAAATCATCGAAAAATAAAAAAGGCAAAAAAAAATTCTTGATTTTTCTTTTCCCTTTTTCGGTGCCAGCCACACCAAAAATCATCAAAAAATAAAAAAAGGAGTAATTTTTTTTTTTATTTTCGATGCCAGCCACACAAAAAATCATCGAAAAATAAAAAAAATGGCAAAAAAAAATTCTTAAATTTTATTTTCCCATTTTCAATACCAGCCACACCAAAAAATCATCGAAAAATAAAAAAAAGGCGAAAATTTTTTTTAATTTTTTTTTTCCATTTTCGATGCCAGCCACACAAAAAAATCATCGAAAAATAAAAAAAAATGGAAAAAAAAATAATTTTTTTTTCCATTTTCGATGCCAGCCACAAAAAAAATCATCAAAAAATAAAAAAAGACAAAAAAAAATTCTTGAATTTTTTCCCTTTTTCGATGCCAGCCACAACAAAAATCATCGAAAAAAAAAATGGAAAAAAAAAATTAATTTTTTTTTTCCATTTTCGATGCCAGCTACAAAAAAAAATCATTGAAAAATAAAAAAATGGAAAAAAAATTTAATTTTTTTTTCCATTTTCGATGCCAGCCACAAAAAAAAATCATCGAAAAATAAAAAAGGCAAAAAAAAATTCTTGAATTTTTTTCCCTTTTTCGGTGCCAGCCACACAAAAAAATCATCGAAAAATAAAAAATAAATTCTTAAATTTGTTTTCCCATTTTCGATGCCAGCCACACAAAAAAATCATCGAAAAATAAAAAAGGCGAAAAAAAAATTTTAAAATTTTTTTTTTCCATTTTCGATGCCAGCTACAAAAAAAAATCATCGAAAAATAAAAAAGACAAAAAAAAAAAACTCTTGAATTTTTTTCCCTTTTTCGGTGCCAGCCACACAAAAAAATCATCGAAAAATAAAAAAATATAATTTTTTTTTTTCATTTTCGATGCCAGCCACAAAAAAAAATCATCGAAAAATAAAAAAAATGGAAAAAAAAAATTTAATTTTTTTTTCCATTTCGATGCCAGCCACAAAAAAAATCATCGAAAAAAAAAAAGTTAAACAAAAATTCTTGATTTTTTTTTCCCTTTTTCGGTGCCAGCCACACAAAAAAATCATCGAAAAATAAAAAAATGGATTTTTTTTTTTCATTTTCGATGCCAGCCACAAAAAGAATCATCGAAAAATAAAAATATGGAAAAAAAAAATTTAACATTTTTTTTTTTCCATTTTCGATGCCAGCCACAAAAAAAATCATCGAAAAATAAAAAAGACAAAAAATATATTCCTGAATTTTTTTCCCTTTTTTGGTGCAAGCCACTCAAAAAAATCATCGAAAAATAAAAAAAAAGGCGAAAAAAAAATTCTTAAATTTGTTTTCCCATTTTCTATGCCAGCCACACAAAAAAATCATCGAAAAATAAATAAGGCGAAAAAAAATAATTTTTAATTTTTTTTTTCCTTTTCCGATGCCAGCCACAAAAAAATCATCAAAAAATAAAAAAATGGAAAAAAAAAAATTTAATTTTTTTTTTTTCATTTTCGATGCCAGCCACAAAAAAAAATCATCGAAAAATAAAAAAATGGATTTTTTTTTTTTTCATTTTCGATGCCAGCCACAAAAAAGAATCATCGAAAAATAAAAAAGACAAAAAAAAATTCTTAAATTTTTTTCCCATTTTCTATGCCAGCCACACAAAAAAATCATCGAAAAATAAAAAAATGGAAAATTTTTTTTTTATTTTTTTTTTCCATTTTCGATGCCAGCCACAAAAAAATAATCGAAAAATAAAAAAGGCAAAAAAAAATTCTTGATTTTTTTTTCCTTTTTCGGTGCCAGCCACACAAAAATATCATCGAAAAATTAAAAAATGGATTTTTTTTTTCATTTTCGATGCCAGCCACACAAAAAAATCATCGAAAAATAAAAAAAATGAAAAAAAAAATATTATTTTTTTTTCCATTTTCGATGCCAGCCACAAAAAAATAATCGAAAAATAAAAAAGGCAAAAAAAAATTCTTGATTTTTTTTCCCTTTTTTGGTGCCAGCCACTCAAAAAAATCATCGAAAAATAAAAAAAAGGCGAAAAAAAAATTCTTAAATTTGTTTTCCCATTTTCTATGCCAGCCACACAAAAAAATCATCGAAAAATAAAAAAATGGATTTTTTTTTTTCATTTTCGATGCCAGCCACAAAAAAGAATCATCGAAAAATAAAAAAGACAAAAAAAAATTCTTAAATTTTTTTCCCATTTTCTATGCCAGCCACACAAAAAAATCATCGAAAAATAAAAAAATGGAAAAAAAAATTTTTATTTTTTTTTTCCATTTTCGATGCCAGCCACAAAAAAAAATCATCGAAAAATAAAAAAGACAAAAAAAAATTCTTAAATTTCTTTCCCATTTTCTATGCCAGCCACAAAAAAAAATCATCGAAAAATAAAAAAATGGATTTTTTTTTTTTCATTTTCGATGCCAGCCACAAAAAAGAATCATCGAAAAATAAAAAAGACAAAAAAAAATTCTTAAATTTTTTTCCCATTTTCTATGCCAGCCACACAAAAAAATCATCGAAAAATAAAAAAATGGAAAAAAAAATTTTTATTTTTGTTTTCCATTTTCGATGCCAGCCACAAAAAAAATCATCGAAAAATAAAAAAGACAAAAAAAAAATTCTTGAATTTTTTTCCCTTTTTTGGTGCCAGCCACACAAAAAAATCATCGAAAAATAAAAAAAGGCGAAAAAAAATTCTTAAATTTGTTTTCCCATTTTCTATGCCAGCCACACAAAAAAATCATCGAAAAATAAAAAAAATTGAATTTTTTTTTTTTTCATTTTCGATGCCAGCCACAAAAAAAAATCATCGAAAAATAAAAAAAGAACAAAAAAAAATTTAATTTTTTTTCCATTTTCGATGTCAGCCACAAAAAAAATCATCGAAAAATAAAAAGACAAAAAAAAAAATCTTGAATGTTTTTCCCTTTTTCGGTGCCAGCCACACAAAAAAATCATCAAAAAATAAAAAAAAGGCGAAAAAAAAATTCTTAAATTTGTTTTCCCATTTTCGATGCCAGGCACACAAAAAAAATCATCGAAAAATAAAAAAGGCGGAAAAAAAATTTTAATTTTTTTTTTCCATTTTCGATGCCAGCCACAAAAAAAAATCATCGAAAAATAAAAAAAGACCAAAAAAAAATTCTTGAATTTTTTTCCCATTTTTGATGCCAGCCACACAAAAAAATCATCGAAAAATAAAAAAAATGGAAAAAAAAATTTAATTTTTTTTTTCCATTTTCGATGCCAGCTACAAAAAAAATCATCGAAAAATAAAAAAGGCAAAAAAAAAATTCTTGAATTTGTTTTCCCTTTTTCGATGCCAGCCACACAAAAAAATTATCAAAAAATAAAAAAATCGAATATTTTTTTTTTTTTTTTTTCATTTTCGATGCCAGCCACAAAATAAATCATCGAAAAATAAAAAAATGGAAAAAAAAATTAATTTTTTTTTTCCATTTTCGATGCCAGCCACAAAAAAATCATCGAGAAATAAAAAAGACGAAAAAAAAAATTCTTGAATTTTTTTCCCTTTTTCGGTGCCAGCCACACAAAAAAATCATCGAAAAATAAAAAAAGGCGAAAAAAAAAATCTCAAATTTGTTTTCCCATTTTCGATGCCAGCCACACAAAAAAATCATCGAAAAATAAAAGAGGCGAAAAAAAAAATTTTAAATTTTTTTTTTCCATTCTCGATGCCAGCTACAAAAAAAATCATCGAAAAATAAAAAAGACAAAAAAAAAATTCTTGAATTTTTTTCCCTTTTTCGGTGCCAGCCACACAAAAAAATCATCGAAAAATAAAAAAAGGCGAAAAAAAATTCTTAAATTTGTTTTCCCATTTTCGATGCCAGCCACACAAAAAAATCATCAAAAAATAAAATAAAGCGAAAAAAAAAAATTTTAAATTTTTTTTTCCATTTTCGATGCCAGCCACAAAAAAAAAATCATAGAAAAATAAAAAAAGGCGAAAAAAAAAATTCTAAAATTTTATTTTCCCATTTTCGATGCAAGCCACACCAAAAAATCATCGAAAAATAAAAAAAGGCGAAAAAAAAATTTAATTTTTTTTTTTTCCATTTTCGATGCCAGCCACAAAAAAAATCAACGAAAAATAAAAAAGGCAAAAAAAAATTCTTGAATTTTTTTCCCTTTTTCGGTGCCAGCCACACAAAAAAATCATCGAAAACTAAAAAAATGGAGTTTTTTTTTCATTTTCGATGCCAGCCACAAAAAAAAATCATCGAAACATAAAAAAAAGGAAAAAAAAATTTAATTTTTTTTCCATTTTCGATGTCAGCCACAAAAAAAATCATCGAAAAATAAAAAGACAAAAAAAAAAAAATCTTGAATGTTTTTCCCTTTTTCGGTGCCAGCCACACAAAAAAATCATCGAAAAATAAAAAAAGGCGAAAAAAAATTCTTAAATTTGTTTTCCCATTTTCGATGCCAGCCACACAAAAAAATCATCAAAAAATAAAATAAAGCGAAAAAAAAAAATTTTAAATTTTTTTTTCCATTTTCGATGCCAGCCACACAAAAAAATCATCGAAAAATAAAAAAGGCGAAAAAAAAAAATTTTAATTTTTTTTTCCATTTTCGATGCCAGCCACAAAAAAAATCATCGAAAAATAAAAAAATGGAAAAAAAAAATTTAAATTTTTTTTTCCATTTCGATGCCAGCCACAAAAAAAATCATCGAAAAATAAAAAAGGCAAAAAAAAATTCTTGAATTTTTTTCCCTTTTTCGGTGCCAGCCACACAAAAAAATCATCGAAAACTAAAAAAATGGAGTTTTTTTTTTCATTTTCGATGCCAGCCACAAAAAAAAATCATCGAAACATAAAAAAAAGGAAAAAAAAATTTAATTTTTTTTCCATTTTCGATGTCAGCCACAAAAAAAATCATCGAAAAATAAAAAGACAAAAAAAAAAAAATCTTGAATGTTTTTCCCTTTTTCGGTGCCAGCCACACAAAAAAATCATCAAAAAATGAAAAAAAGGCGAAAAAAAAATTCTTAAATTTGTTTTCCCATTTTCGATGCAAGCCACACCAAAAAAACATCGAAAAATAAAAAAGGCGAAAAAAATTTTTTAATTTTTTTTTTCCATTTTCGATGCCAGCCACAAAAAAAAATCATCGAAAAATAAAAAAAGACCAAAAAAAAATTCTTGAATTTTTTTCCCATTTTTGATGCCAGCCACACAAAAAAATCATCGAAAAATAAAAAAAATGGAAAAAAAAAATTAATTTTTTTTTTTCCATTTTCGATGCCGGCTACAAAAAAAAATCATCGAAAAATAAAAAAGGCAAAAAAAAAATTCTTGAATTTGTTTTCCCTTTTTCGATGCCAGTCACACAAAAAAATCATCAAAAAATAAAAAAATTGAATATTTTTTTTTTTTTTTTTTCATTTTCGATGCCAGCCACAAAATAAATCATCGAAAAATAAAAAAATGGAAAAAAAAAATTAATTTTTTTTTTCCATTTTCGATGCCAGCCACAAAAAAATCATCGAAAAATAAAAAAAGGCGAAAAAAAAAATCTCAAATTTGTTTTCCCATTTTCGATGCCAGCCACACAAAAAAATCATCGAAAAATAAAAGAGGCAAAAAAAAAATTCTTGAATTTTTTTCCCTTTTTCGGTGCCAGCCACACAAAAAAATCATCGAAAAATAAAAAAAATTGAATTTTTTTTTTTCCATTTTCGATGCCAGCCACAAAAAAAAATCATCGAAAAATAAAAAAAGACCAAAAAAAAATTCTTAAATTTTTACAAAAAAATATCATCGAAAAATAAAAAAAGAACAAAAAAAAATTCTTAAATTGGTTTTCCCATTTTCTATGCCATCCACAAAAAAAATCATCGAAAAATAAAAAAGGCAAAAAAAAATTCTTGAATTTTTTTCCCTTTTTCGGTGCCAGCCACACAAAAAAATCATCGAAAAATAAAAAAAATTGAATTTTTTTTTTTTTTCACTTTCGATGCCAGCCACAAAAAAAAATCATCGAAAAATAAAAAAAGAACAAAAAAAAATTTAATTTTTTTTCCATTTTCGATGTCAGCCACAAAAAAAATCATCGAAAAATAAAAAGACAAAAAAAAAAAAAATCTTGAATGTTTTTCCCTTTTTCGGTGCCAGCCACACAAAAAAATCATCAAAAAATAAAAAAAAGGCGAAAAAAAATTCTTAAATTTGTTTTCCCATTTTCGATGCCAGGCACACAAAAAAAATCATCGAAAAATAAAAAAGGCGGAAAAAAATTTTTAATTTTTTTTTCCATTTTCGATGCCAGCCACAAAAAAAAATCATCGAAAAATAAAAAAAGACCAAAAAAAAATTCTTGAATTTTTTTCCCATTTTTGATGCCAGCCACACAAAAAAATCATCGAAAAATAAAAAAAATGGAAAAAAAAATTTAATTTTTTTTTTCCATTTTCGATGCCAGCTACAAAAAAAAATCATTGAAAAATAAAAAAGGCAAAAAAAAAATTCTTGAATTTGTTTTCCCTTTTTCGATGCCAGCCACACAAAAAAATCATCAAAAAATAAAAAAATCGAATATTTTTTTTTTTTTTTTTCATTTTCGATGCCAGCCACAAAATAAATCATCGAAAAATAAAAAAATGGAAAAAAAAAAATTAATTTTTTTTTTTCCATTTTCGATGCCAGCCACAAAAAAATCATCGAGAAATAAAAAAGACGAAAAAAAAAATTCTTGAATTTTTTTCCCTTTTTCGGTGCCAGCCACACAAAAAAATCATCGAAAAATAAAAAAAGGCGAAAAAAAAAATCTCAAATTTGTTTTCCCATTTTCGATGCCAGCCACACAAAAAAATCATCGAAAAATAAAAGAGGCGAAAAAAAAAATTTTAAATTTTTTTTTTCCATTCTCGATGCCAGCTACAAAAAAAATCATCGAAAAATAAAAAAGACAAAAAAAAAATTCTTGAATTTTTTTCCCTTTTTCGGTGCCAGCCACACAAAAAAATCATCGAAAAATAAAAAAAGGCGAAAAAAAATTCTTAAATTTGTTTTCCCATTTTCGATGCCAGCCACACAAAAAAATCATCAAAAAATAAAATAAAGCGAAAAAAAAAATTTTTAAATTTTTTTTTCCATTTTCGATGCCAGCCACAAAAAAAAAATCATAGAAAAATAAAAAAAGGCGAAAAAAAAAATTCTTAAATTTTATTTTCCCATTTTCGATGCAAGCCACACCAAAAAATCATCGAAAAATAAAAAAAGGCAAATTTTTTTTTTTAATTTTTTTTTCCATTTTCGATGCCAGCCACACCAAAAAATCATCGAAAAATAAAAAAAAGGCGAAAAAAAAAATTTAATTTTTTTTTTTTCCATTTTCGATGCCAGCCACAAAAAGATCAACGAAAAATAAAAAAGGCAAAAAAAAATTCTTGAATTTTTTTTCCCTTTTTCGGTGCCAGCCACACAAAAAAATCATCGAAAAATAAAAAAAGGCGAAAAAAAAATCTTAAATTTTTTTTTCCCATTTTCGATGCAAGCCACACAAAAAAATCATCGAAAATTAAAAAAATGGATTTTTTTTTTTCATTTTCGATGCTAGCCACAAAAAAAAATCATCGAAAAATAAAAAAATGGAACAAAAAATTAAAATTTTTTTTTTCCATTTTCGATGCCAGCCACAAAAAAAAATCATCGAAAAATAAAAAAAATGGAAAAAAAAAATTATTTTTTTTTTCCATTTTCGATGCCAGCCACAAAAAAAAATCATCGAAAAATAAAAAAAAATGGAAAAAAAAATTTCCATTTTCGATGCCAGCTACAAAAAAAAATCATCGAAAAATAAAAGAGGCAAAAAAAAAATTCTTAAATTTTTACAAAAAAATATCATCGAAAAATAAAAAAAAAAATTTATTTTTCGATGATTTTTTTTTGTGGCTGGCATCGAAAATGGAAAAAAAAATAATTTTTTTTTCTATTTCGATAACAGCCACAAAAAAAAATCATCGAAAAATAAAACAGGCAAAAAAAAATTCTTGATTTTTTTCCCTTTTTCGGTGCCAGCCACACAAAAAAATCATCGAAAATTAAAAAAATGGATTTTTTTTTTCATTTTCGATGCCAGCCACAAAAAAAAATCATCGAAAAATAAAAAAATGGAACAAAAAATTAAAATTTTTTTTTTCCATTTTCGATGCCAGCCACAAAAAAAAATCATCGAAAAATAAAAACAGGCGAAAAAAAAATTCTTAAATTTGTTTTCCCATTTTCGATGCCAGCCACACAAAAAAATCATCGAAAATTAAAAAGGCGAAAAAAAAAAATTTTAATTTTTTTTTCCATTTTCGATGCCAGCCACAAAAAAAAATCATCGAAAAATAAAAAAATGGAAAAAAAAAATTTAAATTTTTTTTTTCCATTTCGATGCCAGCCACAAAAAAAATCATCGAAAAATAAAAAAGGCAAAAAAAAATTCTTGAATTTTTTTCCCTTTTTCGGTGCCAGCCACACAAAAAATCATCGAAAAATAAAAAAATGGATTTTTTTTTTCATTTTCGATGCCAGCCACAAAAAAAAATCATCGAAAAATAAAGAAAAGGAAAAAAAAAATTTAATTTTTTTTCCATTTTCGATGTCAGCCACAAAAAAAATCATCGAAAAATAAAAAGACAAAAAAAAAAAAAATCTTGAATGTTTTTCCCTTTTTCGGTGCCAGCCACACAAAAAAATCATCAAAAAATAAAAAAAAGGCGAAAAAAAAATTCTTAAATTTGTTTTCCCATTTTCGATGCAAGCCACACCAAAAAAACATCGAAAAATAAAAAAGGCGAAAAAAAATTTTTAATTTTTTTTTCCTTTTCCGATGCCAGCCACAAAAAAATCATCAAAAAATAAAAAAATGGAAAAAAAAAAATTTATTTTTTTTTTTTTCATTTTCGATGCCAGCCACAAAAAAAAATCATCGAAAAATAAAAAAATGGATTTTTTTTTTTTTTCATTTTCGATGCCAGCCACAAAAAAGAATCATCGAAAAATAAAAAAGACAAAAAAAAATTCTTAATTTTTTTTCCCATTTTCTATGCCAGCCACACAAAAAAATCATCGAAAAATAAAAAAATGGAAAATTTTTTTTTTTATTTTTTTTTTTCCATTTTCGATGCCAGCCACAAAAAAATAATCGAAAAATAAAAAAGGCAAAAAAAAATTCTTGATTTTTTTTTCCTTTTTCGGTGCCAGCCACACAAAAATATCATCGAAAAATTAAAAAATGGATTTTTTTTTTCATTTTCGATGCCAGCCACACAAAAAAATCATCGAAAAATAAAAAAATGGAAAAAAAAATATTATTTTTTTTTTCCATTTTCGATGCCAGCCACAAAAAAATAATCGAAAAATAAAAAAGGCAAAAAAAAATTCTTGATTTTTTTTCCCTTTTTTGGTGCCAGCCACTCAAAAAAATCATCGAAAAATACAAAAAAAGGCGAAAAAAAAATTCTTAAATTTGTTTTCCCATTTTCTATGCCAGCCACACAAAAAAATCATCGAAAAATAAAAAAATGGATTTTTTTTTTTCATTTTCGATGCCAGCCACAAAAAAGAATCATCGAAAAATAAAAAAGACAAAAAAAAATTCTTAAATTTTTTTCCCATTTTCTATGCCAGCCACACAAAAAAATCATCGAAAAATAAAAAAATGGAAAAAAAAAATTTTATTTTTTTTTCCATTTTCGATGCCAGCCACAAAAAAAAATCATCGAAAAATAAAAAAGACAAAAAAAAATTCTTAAATTTCTTTCCCATTTTCTATGCCAGCCACAAAAAAAAATCATCGAAAAATAAAAAAATGGATTTTTTTTTTTTCATTTTCGATGCCAGCCACAAAAAAGAATCATCGAAAAATAAAAAAGACAAAAAAAAATTCTTAAATTTTTTTCCCATTTTCTATGCCAGCCACACAAAAAAATCATCGAAAAATAAAAAAATGGAAAAAAAATTTTTTATTTTTGTTTTCCATTTTCGATGCCAGCCACAAAAAAAATCATCGAAAAATAAAAAAGACAAAAAAAAAATTCTTGAATTTTTTTCCCTTTTTTGGTGCCAGCCACACAAAAAAATCATCGAAAAATAAAAAAAGGCGAAAAAAAATTCTTAAATTTGTTTTCCCATTTTCTATGCCAGCCACACAAAAAAATCATCGAAAAATAAAAAAAATTGAATTTTTTTTTTTTTTCATTTTCGATGCCAGCCACAAAAAAAAATCATCGAAAAATAAAAAAAGAACAAAAAAAAATTTAATTTTTTTTCCATTTTCGATGTCAGCCACAAAAAAAATCATCGAAAAATAAAAAGACAAAAAAAAAAATCTTGAATGTTTTTCCCTTTTTCGGTGCCAGCCACACAAAAAAATCATCAAAAAATAAAAAAAAGGCGAAAAAAAAATTCTTAAATTTGTTTTCCCATTTTCGATGCCAGGCACACAAAAAAAATCATCGAAAAATAAAAAAGGCGGAAAAAAAATTTTAATTTTTTTTTTCCATTTTCGATGCCAGCCACAAAAAAAAATCATCGAAAAATAAAAAAAGACCAAAAAAAATTCTTGAATTTTTTTCCCATTTTTGATGCCAGCCACACAAAAAAATCATCGAAAAATAAAAAAAATGGAAAAAAAAATTTAATTTTTTTTTTCCATTTTCGATGCCAGCTACAAAAAAAAATCATCGAAAAATTAAAAAGGCAAAAAAAAAATTCTTGAATTTGTTTTCCCTTTTTCGATGCCAGCCACACAAAAAAATTATCAAAAAATAAAAAAATCGAATATTTTTTTTTTTTTTTTTTCATTTTCGATGCCAGCCACAAAATAAATCATCGAAAAATAAAAAAATGGAAAAAAAAATTAATTTTTTTTTTCCATTTTCGATGCCAGCTACAAAAAAAAATCATCGAAAAATTAAAAAGGCAAAAAAAAAATTCTTGAATTTGTTTTCCCTTTTTCGATGCCAGCCACACAAAAAAATTATCAAAAAATAAAAAAATCGAATATTTTTTTTTCCCTTTTTCGGTGCCAGCCACACAAAAAAATCATCGAAAAATAAAAAAAGGCGAAAAAAAATTCCTAAATTTGTTTTCCCATTTTCGATGCCAGCCACACAAAAAAATCATCAAAAAATAAAATAAAGCGAAAAAAAAAAATTTTAAATTTTTTTTTCCATTTTCGATGCCAGCCACAAAAAAAAATCATAGAAAAATAAAAAAAGGCGAAAAAAAAAATTCTAAAATTTTATTTTCCCATTTTCGATGCAAGCCACACCAAAAAATCATCGAAAAATAAAAAAAAGGCGAAAAAAAAAATTTAATTTTTTTTTTTCCATTTTCGATGCCAGCCACAAAAAAAATCAACGAAAAATAAAAAAGGCAAAAAAAAATTCTTGATTTTTTTTTCCCTTTTTCGGTGCCAGCCACACAAAAAAATCATCGAAAAATAAAAAAAGGCGAAAAAAAAATCTTAAATTTTTTTTCCCATTTTCGATGCAAGCCACACAAAAAAAATCATCGAAAATTAAAAAAATGGAATTTTTTTTTTTCATTTTCGATGCTAGCCACAAAAAAAAATCATCGAAAAATAAAAAAATGGAACAAAAAATTAAAATTTTTTTTTCCATTTTCGATGCCAGCCACAAAAAAAAATCATCGAAAAATAAAAAAAATGGAAAAAAAAAATTATTTTTTTTTTCCATTTTCGATGCCAGCCACAAAAAAAAATCATCGAAAAATAAAAAAAAAATGGAAAAAAAAATTTCTATTTTCGATGCCAGCTACAAAAAAAATCATCGAAAAATAAAAGAGGCAAAAAAAAAATTCTTAAATTTTTACAAAAAAATATCATCGAAAAATAAAAAAAAAAAATTATTTTTCGATGATTTTTTTTTTGTGGCTGGCATCGAAAATGGAAAAAAAAAATTTAAATTTTTTTTCTATTTCGATGCCAGCCACAAAAAAAAATCATCGAGAAATAAAAAAGGCAAAAAAAAATTCTTGAATTTTTTTCCCTTTTTCGGTGCCAGCCACACAAAAAAATCATCGAAAATTAAAAAAAGGGATTTTTTTTTTCATTTTCGATGCCAGCCACAAAAAAAAAATCATCGAAAAATAAAAAAATGGAACAAAAAATTAAAATTTTTTTTTTTTCCATTTTCGATGCCAGCCACAAAAAAAATCATCGAAAAATAAAAAAAATGGAAATTTTTTTTTTTTTTTTTTCATTTTCGATGCCAGCCACAAAAAAAAATCATCGAAAAATAAAAACAGGCGAAAAAAAAATTCTTAAATTTGTTTTCCCATTTTCGATGCCAGCCACACAAAAAAATCATCGAAAAATAAAAAAGGCGAAAAAAAAAAATTTTAATTTTTTTTTCCATTTTCGATGCCAGCCACAAAAAAAATCATCGAAAAATAAAAAAATGGAAAAAAAAAATTTAAATTTTTTTTTCCATTTCGATGCCAGCCACAAAAAAAATCATCGAAAAATAAAAAAGGCAAAAAAAAATTCTTGAATTTTTTTCCCTTTTTCGGTGCCAGCCACACAAAAAAATCATCGAAAACTAAAAAAATGGAGTTTTTTTTTTCATTTTCGATGCCAGCCACAAAAAAAAATCATCGAAAAATAAAAAAAAGGAAAAAAAAATTTAATTTTTTTTCCATTTTCGATGTCAGCCACAAAAAAAATCATCGAAAAATAAAAAGACAAAAAAAAAAAAATCTTGAATGTTTTTCCCTTTTTCGGTGCCAGCCACACAAAAAAATCATCAAAAAATGAAAAAAAGGCGAAAAAAAAATTCTTAAATTTGTTTTCCCATTTTCGATGCAAGCCACACCAAAAAAACATCGAAAAATAAAAAAGGCGAAAAAAATTTTTTAATTTTTTTTTTTCCATTTTCGATGCCAGCCACAAAAAAAAATCATCGAAAAATAAAAAAAGACCAAAAAAAAATTCTTGAATTTTTTTCCCATTTTTGATGCCAGCCACACAAAAAAATCATCGAAAAATAAAAAAAATGGAAAAAAAAAATTAATTTTTTTTTTCCATTTTCGATGCCGGCTACAAAAAAAAATCATCGAAAAATAAAAAAGGCAAAAAAAAAATTCTTGAATTTGTTTTCCCTTTTTCGATGCCAGCCACACAAAAAAATCATCAAAAAATAAAAAAAATTGAATATTTTTTTTTTTTTTTTTTTCATTTTCGATGCCAGCCACAAAATAAATCATCGAAAAATAAAAAAATGGAAAAAAAAAATTAATTTTTTTTTTCCATTTTCGATGCCAGCCACAAAAAAATCATCGAGAAATAAAAAAGACGAAAAAAAAAATTCTTGAATTTTTTTCCCTTTTTCGGTGCCAGCCACACAAAAAAATCATCGAAAAATAAAAAAAGGCGAAAAAAAAATCTCAAATTTGTTTTCCCATTTTCGATGCCAGCCACACAAAAAAATCATCGAAAAATAAGAGAGGCAAAAAAAAAATTCTTGAATTTTTTTCCCTTTTTCGGTGCCAGCCACACAAAAAAATCATCGAAAAATAAAAAAAATTGATTTTTTTTTTTCCATTTTCGATGCCAGCCACAAAAAACAAATCATCGAAAAATAAAAAAATGGAACAAAAAATTAAAATTTTTTTTTTTTCCATTTTCGATGCCAGCCACAAAAAAAAATCATCGAAAAATAAAAAAAAATGGAAAATTTTTTTTTTTTTTTTTTCATTTTCGATGCCAGCCACAAAAAAAAATCATCGAAAAATAAAAACAGGCGAAAAAAAAATTCTTAAATTTGTTTTCCCATTTTCGATGCCAGCCACACAAAAAAATCATCGAAAAATAAAAAAGGCGAAAAAAAAAAATTTTAATTTTTTTTTCCATTTTCGATGCCAGCCACAAAAAAAATCATCGAAAAATAAAAAAATGGAAAAAAAAATTTAAATTTTTTTTTCCATTTCGATGCCAGCCACAAAAAAAATCATCGAAAAATAAAAAAGGCAAAAAAAAATTCTTGAATTTTTTTCCCTTTTTCGGTGCCAGCCACACAAAAAAATCATCGAAAACTAAAAAAATGGAGTTTTTTTTTTCATTTTCGATGCCAGCCACAAAAAAAAATCATCGAAAAATAAAAAAAAGGAAAAAAAAATTTAATTTTTTTTCCATTTTCGATGTCAGCCACAAAAAAAATCATCGAAAAATAAAAAGACAAAAAAAAAAAATCTTGAATGTTTTTCCCTTTTTCGGTGCCAGCCACACAAAAAAATCATCAAAAAATGAAAAAAAGGCGAAAAAAAAATTCTTAAATTTGTTTTCCCATTTTCGATGCAAGCCACACCAAAAAAACATCGAAAAATAAAAAAGGCGAAAAAAATTTTTTAATTTTTTTTTTTCCATTTTCGATGCCAGCCACAAAAAAAAATCATCGAAAAATAAAAAAAGACCAAAAAAAAATTCTTGAATTTTTTTCCCATTTTTGATGCCAGCCACACAAAAAAATCATCGAAAAATAAAAAAAATGGAAAAAAAAAATTAATTTTTTTTTTTTCCATTTTCGATGCCGGCTACAAAAAAAAATCATCGAAAAATAAAAAAGGCAAAAAAAAAATTCTTGAATTTGTTTTCCCTTTTTCGATGCCAGCCACACAAAAAAATCATCAAAAAATAAAAAAATTGAATATTTTTTTTTTTTTTTTTTTCATTTTCGATGCCAGCCACAAAATAAATCATCGAAAAATAAAAAAATGGAAAAAAAAAATTAATTTTTTTTTTCCATTTTCGATGCCAGCCACAAAAAAATCATCGAGAAATAAAAAAGACGAAAAAAAAAATTCTTGAATTTTTTTCCCTTTTTCGGTGCCAGCCACACAAAAAAATCATCGAAAAATAAAAAAAGGCGAAAAAAAAAATCTCAAATTTGTTTTCCCATTTTCGATGCCAGCCACACAAAAAAATCATCGAAAAATAAGAGAGGCAAAAAAAAAAATTCTTGAATTTTTTTCCCTTTTTCGGTGCCAGCCACACAAAAAAATCATCGAAAAATAAAAAAAATTGATTTTTTTTTTTCCATTTTCGATGCCAGCCACAAAAAAAAATCATCGAAAAATAAAAAAAGACCAAAAAAAATTTCTTAAATTTTTACAAAAAAATATCATCGAAAAATAAAAAAAGAACAAAAAAAAATTCTTAAATTGGTTTTCCCATTTTCTATGCCATCCACAAAAAAAATCATCGAAAAATAAAAAAGGCAAAAAAAAATTCTTGAATTTTTTTCCCTTTTTCGGTGCCAGCCACACAAAAAAATCATCGAAAAATAAAAAAAATTGAATTTTTTTTTTTTTTCACTTTCGATGCCAGCCACAAAAAAAAATCATCGAAAAATAAAGAAAGAACAAAAAAAAATTTAATTTTTTTTTTCATTTTCGATGCCAGCCACAAAAAAAATCATCGAAAAATAAAAAAGACAAAAAAAAAAAAATCTTGAATGTTTTTCCCTTTTTCGGTGCCAGCCACACAAAAAAATCATCAAAAAATAAAAAAAAGGCGAAAAAAAATTCTTAAATTTGTTTTCCCATTTTCGATGCCAGGCACACAAAAAAAATCATCGAAAAATAAAAAAGGCGGAAAAAAAATTTTAATTTTGTTTTCCATTTTCGATGCCAGCCACACAAAAAAATCATCGAAAAATAAAAGAGGCGAAAAAAAAAATTTTAAATTTTTTTTTTCCATTCTCGATGCCAGCTACAAAAAAAATCATCGAAAAATAAAAAAGACAAAAAAAAAATTCTTGAATTTTTTTCCCATTTTTGATGCCAGCCACACAAAAAAATCATCGAAAAATAAAAAAAAATGGAAAAAAAAAATTAATTTTTTTTTTCCATTTTCGATGCCAGCTACAAAAAAAAATCATCGAAAAATAAAAAAGGAAAAAAAAAAATTCTTGAATTTGTTTTCCCTTTTTCGATGCCAGCCACACAAAAAAATCATCAAAAAATAAAAAAATTGAATATTTTTTTTTTTTTTTTTTTTTTGTTTTTTTTTTTTTTTTTCATTTTCGATGCCAGCCACAAAATAAATCATCGAAAAATAAAAAAATGGAAAAAAAAATTAATTTTTTTTTTCCATTTTCGATGCCAGCCACAAAAAAAAAATCATAGAAAAATAAAAAAAGGCGAAAAAAAAAATTCTTAAATTTTATTTTCCCATTTTCGATGCAAGCCACACCAAAAAATCATCGAAAAATAAAAAACGGCAAAAATTTTTTTTTAATTTTTTTTTCCATTTTCGATGTTAGCCACACCAAAAAATCATCGAAAAATAAAAAAAAGGCGAAAAAAAAAATTTAATTTTTTTTTTTCCATTTTCGATGCCAGCCACAAAAAGATCAACGAAAAATAAAAAAGGCAAAAAAAAATTCTTGAATTTTTTTTCCCTTTTTCGGTGCCAGCCACACAAAAAAATCATCGAAAAATAAAAAAAGGCGAAAAAAAAATCTTAAATTTTTTTTTCCCATTTTCGATGCAAGCCACACAAAAAAATCATCGAAAATTAAAAAAATGGATTTTTTTTTTCATTTTCGATGCTAGCCACAAAAAAAAATCATCGAAAAATAAAAAAAATGGAACAAAAAATTAAAATTTTTTTTTTCCATTTTCGATGCCAGCCACAAAAAAAAATCATCGAAAAATAAAAAAAATGGAAAAAAAAATTTTTTTTTTTTTTCCATTTTCGATGCCAGCCACAAAAAAAAATCATCGAAAAATACAAAAAAATGGAAAAAAAAATTTTTTTTTTTTTTCCATTTTCGATGCCAGCCACAAAAAAAAAATCATCGAAAAATACAAAAAAATGGAAAAAAAAATTTCCATTTTCGATGCCAGCTACAAAAAAAAATCATCGAAAAATAAAAAAAGACCAAAAAAAAATTCTTGAATTTTTTTCCCATTTTTGATGCCAGCCACACAAAAAAATCATCGAAAAATAAAAAAAATGGAAAAAAAAATTTAATTTTTTTTTTTCCATTTTCGATGCCAGCCACAAAAAGATCAACGAAAAATAAAAAAGGCAAAAAAAAATTCTTGAATTTTTTTTTCCCTTTTTCGGTGCCAGCCACACAAAAAAATCATCGAAAAATAAAAAAAGACCAAAAAAAAATTCTTGAATTTTTTCCCATTTTTGATGCCAGCCACACAAAAAAATCATCGAAAAATAAAAAAAGGCGAAAAAAAAAATCTCAAATTTGTTTTCCCATTTTCGATGCCAGCCACACAAAAAAATCATCGAAAAATAAAAAAAGGCGAAAAAAAAAATCTCAAATTTGTTTTCCCATTTTCGATGCCAGCCACACAAAAAAATCATCGAAAAATAAAAGAGGCGAAAAAAAAAATTTTAAATTTTTTTTTTCCATTCTCGATGCCAGCTACAAAAAAAATCATCGAAAAATAAAAAAGACAAAAAAAAAATTCTTGAATTTTTTTCCCATTTTTGATGCCAGCCACACAAAAAAATCATCGAAAAATAAAAAAAAATGGAAAAAAAAAATTAATTTTTTTTTTCCATTTTCGATGCCAGCTACAAAAAAAAATCATCGAAAAATAAAAAAGGAAAAAAAAAAATTCTTGAATTTGTTTTCCCTTTTTCGATGCCAGCCACACAAAAAAATCATCAAAAAATAAAAAAATAGAATATTTTTTTTTTTTTTTTTTTTTTTGTTTTTTTTTTTTTTTTCATTTTCGATGCCAGCCACAAAATAAATCATCGAAAAATAAAAAAATGGAAAAAAAAATTAATTTTTTTTTTCCATTTTCGATGCCAGCCACAAAAAAAAAATCATAGAAAAATAAAAAAAGGCGAAAAAAAAAATTCTTAAATTTTATTTTCCCATTTTCGATGCAAGCCACACCAAAAAATCATCGAAAAATAAAAAACGGCAAAATTTTTTTTTTAATTTTTTTTTCCATTTTCGATGTTAGCCACACCAAAAAATCATCGAAAAATAAAAAAAAGGCGAAAAAAAAAATTTAATTTTTTTTTTTCCATTTTCGATGCCAGCCACAAAAAGATCAACGAAAAATAAAAAAGGCAAAAAAAAATTCTTGAATTTTTTTTCCCTTTTTCGGTGCCAGCCACACAAAAAAATCATCGAAAAATAAAAAAAGGCGAAAAAAAAATCTTAAATTTTTTTTTCCCATTTTCGATGCAAGCCACACAAAAAAATCATCGAAAATTAAAAAAATGGATTTTTTTTTTCATTTTCGATGCTAGCCACAAAAAAAAATCATCGAAAAATAAAAAAAATGGAACAAAAAATTAAAATTTTTTTTTTCCATTTTCGATGCCAGCCACAAAAAAAAATCATCGAAAAATAAAAAAAATGGAAAAAAAAATTTTTTTTTTTTTTCCATTTTCGATGCCAGCCACAAAAAAAAATCATCGAAAAATACAAAAAAATGGAAAAAAAAATTTCCATTTTCGATGCCAGCTACAAAAAAAAATCATCGAAAAATAAAAGAGGCAAAAAAAAAATTCTTAAATTTTTACAAAAAAATATCATCGAAAAATAAAAAAAAAAATTTATTTTTCGATGATTTTTTTTTGTGGCTGGCATCGAAAATGGAAAAAAAAATAATTTTTTTTTCTATTTCGATGCAAGCCACAAAAAAAAATCATCGAGAAATAAAACAGGCGAAAAAAAAATTCTTAAATTTGTTTTCCCATTTTCGATGCCAGCCACACAAAAAAATCATCGAAAATTAAAAAGGCGAAAAAAAAAAAATTTAATTTTTTTTCCATTTTCGATGCCAGCCACAAAAAAAAATCATCGAAAAATAAAAAAATGGAAAAAAAAAATTTAAATTTTTTTTTTCCATTTCGATGCCAGCCACAAAAAAAATCATCGAAAAATAAAAAAGGCAAAAAAAAATTCTTGAATTTTTTTCCCTTTTTCGGTGCCAGCCACACAAAAAATCATCGAAAATTAAAAAAAATGGATTTTTTTTTTCATTTTCGATGCCAGCCACAAAAAAAAATCATCGAAAAATAAAAAAATGGAACAAAAAATTAAAAATTTTTTTTTC
Source organism: Ochlerotatus camptorhynchus (assembly GCF_037179485.1). Classification (NCBI taxonomy): domain Eukaryota; kingdom Metazoa; phylum Arthropoda; class Insecta; order Diptera; family Culicidae; genus Ochlerotatus; species Ochlerotatus camptorhynchus. The sequence goes on from NW_027041207.1 coordinate 108,719, forward strand.
CATTTTCGATGCCAGCCACAAAAAAAAATCATCGAAAAATAAAAAAAATGGAAAAAAAAATTTATTTTTTTTTTTCATTTTCGATGCCAGCCACAAAAAAAAATCATCGAAAAATAAAAACAGGCGAAAAAAAAATTCTTAAATTTGTTTTCCCATTTTCGATGCCAGCCACACAAAAAAATCATCGAAAATTAAAAAGGCGAAAAAAAAAAAATTTAATTTTTTTTCCATTTTCGATGCCAGCCACAAAAAAAAATCATCGAAAAATAAAACAATGGAAAAAAAAAATTTAAATTTTTTTTTTCCATTTCGATGCCAGCCACAAAAAAAATCATCGAAAAAAAAAAAAGGCAAAAAAAAATTCTTGAATTTTTTTCCCTTTTTCGGTGCCAGCCACACAAAAAATCATCGAAAAATAAAAAAATGGATTTTTTTTTCATTTTCGATGCCAGCCACAAAAAAAAATCATCGAAAAATAAAAAAAAGGAAAAAAAAAATTTAATTTTTTTTCCATTTTCGATGTCAGCCACAAAAAAAATCATCGAAAAATAAAAAGACAAAAAAAAAAAAATCTTGAATGTTTTTCCCTTTTTCGGTGCCAGCCACACAAAAAAATCATCAAAAAATAAAAAAAAGGCGAAAAAAAAATTCTTAAATTTGTTTTCCCATTTTCGATGCAAGCCACACCAAAAAAACATCGAAAAATAAAAAAGGCGAAAAAAAATTTTTAATTTTTTTTTCCATTTTCGATGCCAGCCACAAAAAAAAATCATCGAAAAATTAAAAAAGACCAAAAAAAAATTCTTGAATTTTTTTCCCATTTTTGATGCCAGCCACACAAAAAAATCATCGAAAAATAAAAAAAATGGAAAAAAAAAATTAATTTTTTTTTTCCATTTTCGATGCCAGCTACAAAAAAAAATCATCGAAAAATAAAAAAGGAAAAAAAAAAATTCTTGAATTTGTTTTCCCTTTTTCGATGCCAGCCACACAAAAAAATCATCAAAAAATAAAAAAATTGAATATTTTTTTTTTTTTTTTTTTTGTTTTTTTTTTTTTTTCATTTTCGATGCAAGCCACAAAATAAATCATCGAAAAATAAAAAAATGGAAAAAAAAATTAATTTTTTTTTCCATTTTCGATGCCAGCCACAAAAAAATCATCGAGAAATAAAAAAGACGAAAAAAAAAATTCTTGAATTTTTTTCCCTTTTTCGGTGCCAGCCACACAAAAAAATCATCGAAAAATAAAAAAAGGCGAAAAAAAATTCTTAAATTTGTTTTCCTATTTTCGATGCCAGCCACACAAAAAAATCATCAAAAAATAAAATAAAGCGAAAAAAAAAAATTTTAAATTTTTTTTTTTCCATTTTCGATGCCAGCCACAAAAAAAAATCATAGAAAAATAAAAAAAGGCGAAAAAAAAAATTCTTAAATTTTATTTTCCCATTTTCGATGCAAGCCACACCAAAAAATCATCGAAAAATAAAAAAAGGCAAAAATTTTTTTTTAATTTTTTTTTCCATTTTCGATGCCAGCCACACCAAAAAATCATCGAAAAATAAAAAAAAGGCGAAAAAAAAAATTTAATTTTTTTTTTTCCATTTTCGATGCCAGCCACAAAAAAAATCATCGAAAAATAAAAAAGGCAAAAAAAAATTCTTGATTTTTTTTTTCCCTTTTTCGGTGCCAGCCACACAAAAAAATCATCGAAAAATAAAAAAAGGCGAAAAAAAAATCTTAAATTTTTTTTCCCATTTTCGATGCAAGCCACACAAAAAAATCATCGAAAATTAAAAAAATGGATTTTTTTTTTTCATTTTCGATGCCAGCCACAAAAAAAAATCATCGAAAAATAAAAAAATGGAACAAAAAATTAAATTTTTTTTTTTCCATTTTCGATGCCAGCCACAAAAAAAAATCATCGAAAAATAAAAAAAAATGGAAAAAAAAAATTAAATTTTTTTTCCATTTTCGATGTCAGCCACAAAAAAAATCATCAAAAAATAAAAAGACAAAAAAAAAAAATCTTGAATTTTTTTCCCTTTTTCGGTGCCAGCCACACAAAAAAATCATCAAAAAATAAAAAAAAGGCGAAAAAAAATTCTTAAATTTGTTTTCCCATTTTCGATGCCAGGCACACAAAAAAATCTTCAAAAAATAAAAAAATTGAATATTTTTTTTTTTTTCATTTTCGATGCCAGCCACAAAAAAAAATCATCGAAAAATAAAAAAATGGAAAAAAAAAATTAAATTTTTTGTTCCATTTTCGATGCCAGCCACAAAAAAAATCATCGAGAAATAAAAAAGACGAAAAAAAAAATTCTTGAATTTTTTTCCCTTTTTCGGTGCCAGCCACACAAAAAAATCATCGAAAAATAAAAAAAGGCGAAAAAAAAATCTCAAATTTGTTTTCCCATTTTCGATGCCAGCCACACAAAAAAATCATCGAAAAATAAAAGAGGCGAAAAAAAAAATTTTAAATTTTTTTTTCCATTCTCGATGCCAGCTACAAAAAAAATCATCGAAAAATAAAAAAGACAAAAAAAAAATTCTTGAATTTTTTTTCCCTTTTTCGGTGCCAGCCACACAAAAAAATCATCGAAAAATAAAAAAAGGCGAAAAAAAATTCTTAAATTTGTTTTCCCATTTTCGATGCCAGCCACACAAAAAAATCATCGAAAAATAAAATAAAGCGAAAAAAAAAAATTTTAATTTTTTTTTTTCCATTTTCGATGCCAGCCACAAAAAAAAAAAATCATAGAAAAATAAAAAAAGGCAAAAAAAAAATTCTTAAATTTTATTTTCCCATTTTCGATGCAAGCCACACCAAAAAATCATCGAAAAATAAAAAAAGGCAAAAATTTTTTTTTAATTTTTTTTTCCATTTTCGATGCCAGCCACACCAAAAAATCATCGAAAAATAAAAAAAAAAAGGCGAAAAAAAAAATTTAATTTTTTTTTTCCATTTTCGATGCCAGCCACAAAAAAAATCAACGAAAAATAAAAAAGGCAAAAAAAATTTCTTGAATTTTTTTTCCCTTTTTCGGTGCCAGCCACACAAAAAAATCATCGAAAAATAAAAAAAGGCGAAAAAAAAATCTTAAATTTTTTTTCCCATTTTCGATGCAAGCCACACAAAAAAATCATCGAAAATTAAAAAAATGGATTTTTTTTTTCCATTTTCGATGCCAGCCACAAAAAAAAATCATCGAAAAATAAAAACAGGCGAAAAAAAATTTCTTAAATTTGTTTTCCCATTTTCGATGCCAGCCACACAAAAAAATCATCGAAAAATAAAAAAGGCGAAAAAAAAAATTTTAATTTTTTTTTCCATTTTTGATGCCAGCCACAAAAAAAATCATCGAAAAATAAAAAAATGGAAAAAAAAAATTTTAATTTTTTTTTTCCATTTCGATGCCAGCCACAAAAAAAATCATCGAAAAATAAAAAAGGGAAAAAAAAATTCTTGAATTTTTTTCCCTTTTTCGGTGCCAGCCACACAAAAAAATCATCGAAAAATAAAAAAATGGATTTTTTTTTCATTTTTGATGCCAGCCACAAAAAAAATCATCGAAAAATAAAAAAATGGAAAACAAAATTTAAATTTTTTTTTCCATTTTCGATGCCAGCCACAAAAAAATCATCGAGAAATAAAAAAGACGAAAAAAAAAATTTTGTATTTTTTTCCCTTTTTCGGTGCCAGCCACACAAAAAAATCATCGAAAAATAAAAAAAGGCGAAAAAAAATACTTAAATTGGTTTTCCCATTTTCTATGCCAGCCACACAAAAAAATCATCGAAAAATAAAAAAGGCGAAAAAAAATTTTTAATTTTTTTTTTTTTCCATTTTCGATGCCAGCCACAAAAAAAAATCATCGAAAAATAAAAAAAGAACAAAAAAAAATTCTTAAATTGAAAAAGGCGAAAAAACAAATTATTAAATTTTATTTTCCCATTTTCGATGCCAGCCACACCAAAAAATCATCAAAAAATAAAAAAAGGCGAAAAAAAAATTTTTTAATTTTTTTTTTTCCATTTTCGATGCCAGCCACACCAAAAAATCATCGAAAAATAAAAAAAGGCGAAAATAATTCTTGATTTTTTTGTTTCCCTTTTTCGGTGCCAGCCACACAAAAAAATCATCGACAAATAAAGAAATGGAAAAAAAATTAATTTTTTTTTTCCATTTTCGATGCCAGCCACAAAAAAAATCATCGAAAAATAAAAAAGGCAAAAAATAATTCTTGAATTTTTTTTCCCTTTTTCGGTGCCAGCCACACAAAAAAATCATCGAAAAATAAAAAAATTGATTTTTTTTTTTTTTTCATTTTCGATGCCAGCCACAAAAATAAAATCATCGAAAAATTAAAAAAGGCGAAAAAAAAATTCTTAAATTTATTTTCCCATTTTCGATACCAGCCACACCAATAAATCATCGAAAAATAAAAAAAAAGGCGAAATTTTTTTTTTTTTTTTCCATTTTCGATGCCAGCCACACAAAAAAATCATCGAAAAATAAAAAAAATGGAAAAATTTTTTTTTTTTTTTTTCCATTTTCGATGCCAGCCACATAAAAAATCATCGAAAAATAAAAAAGGCAAAAAAAAATTCTTGATTTTTTGTTTCCCTTTTTCGGTGCCAGCCACACCAAAAATCATCAAAAAATAAAAAAAGGAGTAATTTTTTTTTTATTTTCGATGCCAGCCACACAAAAAATCATCGAAAAATAAAAAAATGGCAAAAAAAAATTCTTAAATTTTATTTTCCCATTTTCAATACCAGCCACACCAAAAAATCATCGAAAAATAAAAAAAAAGGCGAAAATTTTTTTTTAATTTTTTTTTTCCATTTTCGATGCCAGCCACACAAAAAAATCATCGAAAAATAAAAAAAAATGGAAAAAAAAATAATTTTTTTTTCCATTTTCGATGCCAGCCACAAAAAAAAAATCATCAAAAAATAAAAAAAGACAAAAAAAAAATTCTTGAATTTTTTCCCTTTTTCGGTGCCAGCCACACAAAAAAATCATCGAAAAATAAAAAAAGGCGAAAAAAAATTCTTAAATTTGTTTTCCCATTTTCGATGCCAGCCACACAAAAAAATCATCGAAAAATAAAAAAGGCAAAAAAAAATTCGTGAATTTTTTTCCCTTTTTTGGTGCCAGCCACACACAAATTCATCGAAAAATAAAAAAAATTGAATTTTTTTTTTTTTTCATTTTCGATGCCAGCCACAACAAAAATCATCGAAAAAAAAAATGGAAAAAAAAAAAAAAAAATTTCCATTTTCGATGCCAGCTACAAAAAAAAATCATTGAAAAATAAAAAAATGGAAAAAAAATTTAATTTTTTTTTTCCATTTTCGATGCCAGCCACAAAAAAAAATCATCGAAAAATAAAAAAGGCAAAAAAAAATTCTTGAATTTTTTTCCCTTTTTCGGTGCCAGCCACACAAAAAAATCATCGAAAAATAAAAAATAAATTCTTAAATTTGGTTTCCCATTTTCGATGCCAGCCACACAAAAAAATCATCGAAAAATAAAAAAGGCGAAAAAAAAAATTTAAATTTTTTTTTTCCATTTTCGATGCCAGCTACAAAAAAAAATCATCGAAAAATAAAAAAGACAAAAAAAAAAACTCTTGAATTTTTTTCCCTTTTTCGGTGCCAGCCACACAAAAAAATCATCGAAAAATAAAAAAAGGCGAAAAAAAAATTCTTAAATTTGTTTTCCCATTTTCGATGCCAGCCACAAAAAAAAATCATCGAATAATAAAAAAAGGCGAAAAAAAAATTCTTAAATTTTATTTTCCCATTTTCGATGCCAGCCACACCAAAAAATCATCGAAAAATAAAAAAAAGGCGAAAATTTTTTTTTTTAATTTTTTTTTTCCATTTTCGATGCCAGCCACACCAAAAAATCATCGAAAAATAAAAAAAGGTGTAAAAAAAAAAATTAACTTTTTTTTCCATTTTCGATGCCAGCCACACAAAAAAATCATTGAAAAATAAAAAAATGGAAAAAAAAATTTAATTTTTTTTTTCCATTTTCGATGCCAGCCACAAAAAAAATTATCGAAAAATAAAAAAGGCAAAAAAAAATTCTTGATTTTTTTCCCTTTTTCGGTGCCAGCCACACAAAAAAATCATCGAAAAATAAAAAAATATAATTTTTTTTTTTCATTTTCGATGCCAGCCACAAAAAAAATCATCGAAAAATAAAAAAAATGGAAAAAAAAAATTTTAATTTTTTTTTCCATTTCGATGCCAGCCACAAAAAAAATCATCGAAAAAAAAAAAGGCAAAAAAAATTCTTGATTTTTTTTTCCCTTTTTCGGTGCCAGCCACACAAAAAAATCATCGAAAAATAAAAAAATGGATTTTTTTTTTCATTTTCGATGCCAGCCACAAAAAAAATCATCGAAAAATAAAAATATGGAAAAAAAAATTTAACATTTTTTTTTTCCATTTTCGATGCCAGCCACAAAAAAAAATCATCGAAAAATAAAAAAGACAAAAAATATATTCCTGAATTTTTTTCCCTTTTTTGGTGCCAGCCACTCAAAAAAATCATCGAAAAATAAAAAAAAAGGCGAAAAAAAAATTCTTAAATTTGTTTTCCCATTTTCTATGCTCGCCACACAAAAAAATCATCGAAAAATAAATAAGGCGAAAAAAAAAATTGTTAATTTTTTGTTTCCATTTTCGATGCCAGCCACAAAAAAATCATCAAAAAATAAAAAAATGGAAAAAAAAAATTTAATTTTTTTTTTTTCATTTTCGATGCCAGCCACAAAAAAAAATCATCGAAAAATAAAAAAATGGATTTTTTTTTTTTTCATTTTCGATGCCAGCCACAAAAAAGAATTATCCAAAAATAAAAAAGACAAAAAAAAATTCTTAAATTTTTTTCCCATTTTCTATGCAAGCCACACCAAAAAAACATCGAAAAATAAAAAAGGCGAAAAAAATTTTTTAATTTTTTTTTTCCATTTTCGATGCCAGCCACAAAAAAAATCATCGAAAAATAAAAAAATGGAAAAAAAAAATTTAATTTTTTTTTTCCATTTCGATGCCAGCCACAAAAAAAATCATCGAAAAATAAAAAAGGCAAAAAAAAATTCTTGAATTTTTTTCTCTTTTTCGGTGCCAGCCACACAAAAAAATCATCGAAAACTAAAAAAATTGAGTTTTTTTTTTCATTTTCGATGCCAGCCACAAAAAAAAATCATCGAAAAATAAAAAAAAGGAAAAAAAAATTTAATTTTTTTTCCATTTTCGATGTCAGCCACAAAAAAAATCATCGAAAAATAAAAAGACAAAAAAAAAAAAATCTTGAATGTTTTTCCCTTTTTCGGTGCCAGCCACACAAAAAAATCATCAAAAAATGAAAAAAAGGCGAAAAAAAAATTCTTAAATTTGTTTTCCCATTTTCGATGCAAGCCACACCAAAAAAACATCGAAAAATAAAAAAGGCGAAAAAAATTTTTTAATTTTTTTTTTCCATTTTCGATGCCAGCCACAAAAAAAAATCATCGAAAAATAAAAAAAGACCAAAAAAAAATTCTTGAATTTTTTTCCCATTTTTGATGCCAGCCACACAAAAAAATCATCGAAAAATAAAAAAAATGGAAAAAAAAAATTAATTTTTTTTTTCCATTTTCGATGCCGGCTACAAAAAAAAATCATCGAAAAATAAAAAAGGCAAAAAAAAAATTCTTGAATTTGTTTTCCCTTTTTCGATGCCAGCCACACAAAAAAATCATCAAAAAATAAAAAAATTGAATATTTTTTTTTTTTTTTTTTCATTTTCGATGCCAGCCACAAAATAAATCATCGAAAAATAAAAAAATGGAAAAAAAAAATTAATTTTTTTTTCCATTTTCGATGCCAGCCACAAAAAAATCATCGAGAAATAAAAAAGACGAAAAAAAAAATTCTTGAATTTTTTTCCCTTTTTCGGTGCCAGCCACACAAAAAAATCATCGAAAAATAAAAAAAGGCGAAAAAAAAAATCTCCCATTTTCGATGCCAGCCACACAAAAAAATCATCGAAAAATAAAAGAGGCAAAAAAAAAATTCTTGAATTTTTTTCCCTTTTTCGGTGCCAGCCACACAAAAAAATCATCGAAAAATAAAAAAAATTGAATTTTTTTTTTTCCATTTTCGATGCCAGCCACAAAAAAAAATCATCGAAAAATAAAAAAAGACCAAAAAAAATTCTTAAATTTTTACAAAAAAATATCATCGAAAAATAAAAAAAGAACAAAAAAAAATTCTTAAATTGGTTTTCCCATTTTCTATGCCATCCACAAAAAAAATCATCGAAAAATAAAAAAGGCAAAAAAAAATTCTTGAATTTTTTTCCCTTTTTCGGTGCCAGCCACACAAAAAAATCATCGAAAAATAAAAAAAATTGAATTTTTTTTTTTTTTCACTTTCGATGCCAGCCACAAAAAAAAATCATCGAAAAATAAAAAAAGAACAAAAAAAAATTTAATTTTTTTTTCCATTTTCGATGTCAGCCACAAAAAAAATCATCGAAAAATAAAAAGACAAAAAAAAAAAAAATCTTGAATGTTTTTCCCTTTTTCGGTGCCAGCCACACAAAAAAATCATCAAAAAATAAAAAAAGGCGAAAAAAAATTCTTAATATTGTTTTCCCATTTTCGATGCCAGGCACACAAAAAAAATCATCGAAAAATAAAAAAGGCGGAAAAAAATTTTTAATTTTTTTTTCCATTTTCGATGCCAGCCACAAAAAAAAATCATCGAAAAATAAAAAAAGACCAAAAAAAAATTCTTGAATTTTTTTCCCATTTTTGATGCCAGCCACACAAAAAAATCATCGAAAAATAAAAAAAGGCGAAAAAAAAAATCTCAAATTTGTTTTCCCATTTTCGATGCCAGCCACACAAAAAAATCATCGAAAAATAAAAGAGGCGAAAAAAAAAATTTTAAATTTTTTTTTTTCCATTCTCGATGCCAGCTACAAAAAAAATCATCGAAAAATAAAAAAGACAAAAAAAAAATTCTTGAATTTTTTTCCCTTTTTCGGTGCCAGCCACACAAAAAAATCATCGAAAAATAAAAAAAGGCGAAAAAAAATTCTTAAATTTGTTTTCCCATTTTCGATGCCAGCCACACAAAAAAATCATCAAAAAATAAAATGAAGCGAAAAAAAAAATTTTTAAATTTTTTTTTCCATTTTCGATGCCAGCCACAAAAAAAAAATCATAGAAAAATAAAAAAAGGCGAAAAAAAAAATTCTTAAATTTTATTTTCCCATTTTCGATGCAAGCCACACCAAAAAATCATCGAAAAATAAAAAACGGCAAAAATTTTTTTTTAATTTTTTTTTCCATTTTCGATGTTAGCCACACCAAAAAATCATCGAAAAATAAAAAAAAGGCGAAAAAAAAATTTAATTTTTTTTTTTCCATTTTCGATGCCAGCCACAAAAAGATCAACGAAAAATAAAAAAGGCAAAAAAAAATTCTTGAATTTTTTTCCCTTTTTCGGTGCCAGCCACACAAAAAAATCATCGAAAAATAAAAAAAGGCGAAAAAAAAATCTTAAATTTTTTTTCCCATTTTCGATGCAAGCCACACAAAAAAATCATCGAAAATTAAAAAAATGGATTTTTTTTTTTCATTTTCGATGCTAGCCACAAAAAAAAATCATCGAAAAATAAAAAAATGGAACAAAAAATTAAAATTTTTTTTTTCCATTTTCGATGCCAGCCACAAAAAAAAATCATCGAAAAATAAAAAAAATGGAAAAAAATTTTTTTTTTTTTTTCCATTTTCGATGCCAGCCACAAAAAAAAATCATCGAAAAATAAAAAAAAATGGAAAAAAAAATTTCCATTTTCGATGCCAGCTACAAAAAAAAATCATCGAAAAATAAAAGAGGCAAAAAAAAAAATTCTTAAATTTTTACAAAAAAATATCATCGAAAAATAAAAAAAAAAATTTATTTTTCGATGATTTTTTTTTTGTGGCTGGCATCGAAAATGGAAAAAAAAATAATTTTTTTTTCTATTTCGATGCCAGCCACAAAAAAAAATCATCGAGAAATAAAACAGGCAAAAAAAAATTCTTGATTTTTTTCCCTTTTTCGGTGCCAGCCACACAAAAAAATCATCGAAAATTAAAAAAATGGATTTTTTTTTTTCATCTTCGATGCCAGCCACAAAAAAAAATCATCGAAAAATAAAAAAATGGAACAAAAAATTAAAATTTTTTTTTTCCATTTTCGATGCCAGCCACAAAAAAAAATCATCGAAAAATAAAAAAAATGGAAAAAAAAATTTATTTTTTTTTTTCATTTTCGATGCCAGCCACAAAAAAAAATCATCGAAAAATAAAAACAGGCGAAAAAAAAATTCTTAAATTTGTTTTCCCATTTTCGATGCCAGCCACACAAAAAAATCATCGAAAATTAAAAAGGCGAAAAAAAAAAATTTTAATTTTTTTTCCATTTTCGATGCCAGCCACAAAAAAAAATCATCGAAAAATAAAAAAATGGAAAAAAAAAATTTAAATTTTTTTTTTCCATTTCGATGCCAGCCACAAAAAAAATCATCGAAAAATAAAAAAGGCAAAAAAAAATTCTTGAATTTTTTTCCCTTTTTCGGTGCCAGCCACACAAAAAATCATCGAAAAATAAAAAAATGGATTTTTTTTTTCATTTTCGATGCCAGCCACAAAAAAAAATCATCGAAAAATAAAAAAAAGGAAAAAAAAAATTTAATTTTTTTTCCATTTTCGATGTCAGCCACAAAAAAAATCATCGAAAAATAAAAAGACAAAAAAAAAAAAAATCTTGAATGTTTTTCCCTTTTTCGGTGCCAGCCACACAAAAAAATCATCAAAAAATAAAAAAAAGGCGAAAAAAAAATTCTTAAATTTGTTTTCCCATTTTCGATGCAAGCCACACCAAAAAAACATCGAAAAATAAAAAAGGCGAAAAAAAATTTTAATTTTTTTTTCCATTTTCGATGCCAGCCACAAAAAAAAATCATCGAAAAATTAAAAAAGACCAAAAAAAAATTCTTGAATTTTTTTCCCATTTTTGATGCCAGCCACACAAAAAAATCATCGAAAAATAAAAAAAATGGAAAAAAAAAATTAATTTTTTTTTTCCATTTTCGATGCCAGCTACAAAAAAAAATCATCGAAAAATAAAAAAGGAAAAAAAAAAAATCTTGAATTTGTTTTCCCTTTTTCGATGCCAGCCACACAAAAAAATCATCAAAAAATAAAAAAATTGAATATTTTTTTTTTTTTTTTTTTTTGTTTTTTTTTTTTTTTTTCATTTTCGATGCCAGCCACAAAATAAATCATCGAAAAATAAAAAAATGGAAAAAAAAATTAATTTTTTTTTTCCATTTTCGATGCCAGCCACAAAAAAATCATCGAGAAATAAAAAAGACGAAAAAAAAAATTCTTGAATTTTTTTCCCTTTTTCGGTGCCAGCCACACAAAAAAATCATCGAAAAATAAAAAAAGGCGAAAAAAAATTCTTAAATTTGTTTTCCTATTTTCGATGCCAGCCACACAAAAAAATCATCAAAAAATAAAATAAAGCGAAAAAAAAAATTTTAAATTTTTTTTTTTCCATTTTCGATGCCAGCCACAAAAAAAAATCATAGAAAAATAAAAAAAGGCGAAAAAAAAAATTCTTAAATTTTATTTTCCCATTTTCGATGCAAGCCACACCAAAAAATCATCGAAAAATAAAAAAAGGCAAAAAATTTTTTTTAATTTTTTTTCCATTTTCGATGCCAGCCACACCAAAAAATCATCGAAAAATAAAAAAAAGGCGAAAAAAAAAATTTAATTTTTTTTTTTTCCATTTTCGATGCCAGCCACAAAAAAAATCAACGAAAAATAAAAAAGGCAAAAAAAAATTCTTGATTTTCTTTTTCCCTTTTTCGGTGCCAGCCACACAAAAAAATCATCGAAAAATAAAAAAAGGCGAAAAAAAAATCTTAAATTTTTTTTCCCATTTTCGATGCAAGCCACACAAAAAAATCATCGAAAATTAAAAAAATGGATTTTTTTTTTTCATTTTCGATGCCAGCCACAAAAAAAAATCATCGAAAAATAAAAAAATGGAACAAAAAATTAAATTTTTTTTTTTCCATTTTCGATGCCAGCCACAAAAAAAAATCATCGAAAAATAAAAAAAAATTAAATTTTTTTTCTATTTTCGATGTCAGCCACAAAAAAAATCATCAAAAAATAAAAAGACAAAACAAAAAAAATCTTGAATTTTTTTCCCTTTTTCGGTGCCAGCCACACAAAAAAATCATCAAAAAATAAAAAAAAGGCGAAAAAAAATTCTTAAATTTGTTTTCCCATTTTCGATGCCAGGCACACAAAAAAATCTTCAAAAAATAAAAAAATTGAATATTTTTTTTTTTTTCATTTTCGATGCCAGCCACAAAAAAAAATCATCGAAAAATAAAAAAATGGAAAAAAAAAATTAAATTTTTTTTTCCATTTTCGATGCCAGCCACAAAAAAAATCATCGAGAAATAAAAAAGACGAAAAAAAAAATTCTTGAATTTTTTTCCCTTTTTCGGTGCCAGCCACACAAAAAAATCATCGAAAAATAAAAAAAGGCGAAAAAAAAATCTCAAATTTGTTTTCCCATTTTCTATGCCAGCCACACAAAAAAAATCATCGAAAAATAAAAGAGGCGAAAAAAAAAATTTTAAATTTTTTTTTTCCGTTCTCGATGCCAGCTACAAAAAAAATCATCGAAAAATAAAAAAGACAAAAAAAAAATTCTTGAATTTTTTTTCCCTTTTTCGGTGCCAGCCACACAAAAAAATCATCGAAAAATAAAATAAAGCGAAAAAAAAAAATTTTAAATTTTTTTTTTCCATTTTCGATGCCAGCCACACCAAAAAATCATCGAAAAATAAAAAAAAAAAGGCGAAAAAAAAAATTTAATTTTTTTTTTTCCATTTTCGATGCCAGCCACAAAAAAAATCAACGAAAAATAAAAAAGGCAAAAAAAATTTCTTGAATTTTTTTTCCCTTTTTCGGTGCCAGCCACACAAAAAAATCATCGAAAAATAAAAAAAGGCGAAAAAAAAATCTTAAATTTTTTTTCCCATTTTCGATGCAAGCCACACAAAAAAATCATCGAAAATTAAAAAAATGGATTTTTTTTTTCCATTTTCGATGCCAGCCACAAAAAAAAATCATCGAAAAATAAAAACAGGCGAAAAAAAATTTCTTAAATTTGTTTTCCCATTTTTGATGCCAGCCACAAAAAAAAATCATCGAAAAATAAAAAAATGGAAAAAAAAAATTTTAATTTTTTTTTTCCATTTCGATGCCAGCCACAAAAAAAATCATCGAAAAATAAAAAAGGGAAAAAAAAATTCTTGAATTTTTTTCCCTTTTTCGGTGCCAGCCACACAAAAAAATCATCGAAAAATAAAAAAATGGATTTTTTTTTCATTTTTGATGCCAGCCACAAAAAAAATCATCGAAAAATAAAAAAATGGAAAACAAAATTTAAATTTTTTTTCCATTTTCGATGCCAGCCACAAAAAAATCATCGAGAAATAAAAAAGACGAAAAAAAAAATTTTGTATTTTTTTCCCTTTTTCGGTGCCAGCCACACAAAAAAATCATCGAAAAATAAAAAAAAGGCGAAAAAAAATACTTAAATTGGTTTTCCCATTTTCTATGCCAGCCACACAAAAAAATCATCGAAAAATAAAAAAGGCGAAAAAAAATTTTTAATTTTTTTTTTTTCCATTTTCGATGCCAGCCACAAAAAAAAATCATCGAAAAATAAAAAAAGAACAAAAAAAAATTCTTAAATTGAAAGAGGCGAAAAAACAAATTATTAAATTTTATTTTCCCATTTTCGATGCCAGCCACACCAAAAAATCATCAAAAAATAAAAAAAGGCGAAAAAAAAATTTTTTAATTTTTTTTTTCCATTTTCGATGCCAGCCACACCAAAAAATCATCGAAAAATAAAAAAAGGCGAAAATAATTCTTGATTTTTTTGTTTCCCTTTTTCGGTGCCAGCCACACAAAAAAATCATCGACAAATAAAGAAATGGAAAAAAAATTAATTTTTTTTTTCCATTTTCGATGCCAGCCACAAAAAAAATCATCGAAAAATAAAAAAGGCAAAAAATAATTCTTGAATTTTTTTTCCCTTTTTCGGTGCCAGCCACACAAAAAAATCATCGAAAAATAAAAAAATTGATTTTTTTTTTTTTTCATTTTCGATGCCAGCCACAAAAATAAAATCATCGAAAAATTAAAAAAGGCGAAAAAAAATTCTTAAATTTATTTTCCCATTTTCGATACCAGCCACACCAAAAAATCATCGAAAAATAAAAAAAAAGGCGAAAATTTTTTTTTTTTTTCCATTTTCGATGCCAGCCACACAAAAAAATCATCGAAAAATAAAAAAAATGGAAAAATTTTTTTTTTTTTTTTTTCCATTTTCGATGCCAGCCACAAAAAAAATCATCGAAAAATAAAAAAGGCAAAAAAAAATTCTTGATTTTTTTTTCCCTTTTTCGGTGCCAGCCACACCAAAAATCATCAAAAAATAAAAAAAGGAGTAATTTTTTTTTTTATTTTCGATGCCAGCCACACAAAAAATCATCGAAAAATAAAAAAATGGCAAAAAAAAATTCTTAAATTTTATTTTCCCATTTTCAATACCAGCCACACCAAAAAATCATCGAAAAATAAAAAAAAAGGCGAAAATTTTTTTTTAATTTTTTTTTTCCATTTTCGATGCCAGCCACACAAAAAAATCATCGAAAAATAAAAAAAAATGGAAAAAAAAATAATTTTTTTTTCCATTTTCGATGCCAGCCACAAAAAAAAATCATCAAAAAATAAAAAAAGACAAAAAAAAAATTCTTGAATTTTTTCCCTTTTTCGGTGCCAGCCACACAAAAAAATCATCGAAAAATAAAAAAAGGCGAAAAAAAATTCTTAAATTTGTTTTCCCATTTTCGATGCCAGCCACACAAAAAAATCATCGAAAAATAAAAAAGGCAAAAAAAAATTCTTGAATTTTTTTCCCTTTTTTGGTGCCAGCCACACACAAATTCATCGAAAAATAAAAAAAATTGAATTTTTTTTTTTTTCATTTTCGATGCCAGCCACAACAAAAATCATCGAAAAAAAAAATGGAAAAAAAAAAAAAAAATTTTCCATTTTCGATGCCAGCTACAAAAAAAAATCATTGAAAAATAAAAAAATGGAAAAAAAATTTAATTTTTTTTTTCCATTTTCGATGCCAGCCACAAAAAAAAATCATCGAAAAATAAAAAAGGCAAAAAAAATTCTTGAATTTTTTTCCCTTTTTCGGTGCCAGCCACACAAAAAAATCATCGAAAAATAAAAAATAAATTCTTAAATTTGGTTTCCCATTTTCGATGCCAGCCACACAAAAAAATCATCGAAAAATAAAAAAGGCGAAAAAAAAAAATTTAAAATTTTTTTTTCCATTTTCGATGCCAGCTACAAAAAAAAAATCATCGAAAAATAAAAAAGACAAAAAAAAAAAACTCTTGAATTTTTTTCCCTTTTTCGGTGCCAGCCACACAAAAAAATCATCGAAAAATAAAAAAAGGCGAAAAAAAAATTCTTAAATTTTTTTTCCCATTTTCGATGCCAGCCACAAAAAAAAATCATCGAAAAATAAAAAAAGGCGAAAAAAAAATTCTTAAATTTTATTTTCCCATTTTCGATGCCAGCCACACCAAAAAATCATCGAAAAATAAAAAAAAGGCGAAAAATTTTTTTTTAATTTTTTTTTTTCCATTTTCGATGCCAGCCACACCAAAAAATCATCGAAAAATAAAAAAAGGTGTAAAAAAAAAATTAACTTTTTTTTCCATTTTCGATGCCAGCCACACAAAAAAATCATTGAAAAATAAAAAAATGGAAAAAAAAATTTAATTTTTTTTTTTCATTTTCGATGCCAGCCACAAAAAAAATTATCGAAAAATAAAAAAGGCAAAAAAAAATTCTTGATTTTTTTCCCTTTTTCGGTGCCAGCCACACAAAAAAATCATCGAAAAATTAAAAAATATAATTTTTTTTTTTCATTTTCGATGCCAGCCACAAAAAAAAATCATCGAAAAATAAAAAAAATGGAAAAAAAAATTTTTAATTTTTTTTTCCATTTCGATGCCAGCCACAAAAAAAAAATCATCGAAAAAAAAAAAGGCAAAAAAAATTCTTGATTTTTTTTTCCCTTTTTCGGTGCCAGCCACACAAAAAATCATCGAAAAATAAAAAAATGGATTTTTTTTTTCATTTTCGATGCCAGCCACAAAAAAAATCATCGAAAAATAAAAATATGGAAAAAAAAAATTTAACATTTTTTTTTTCCATTTTCGATGCCAGCCACAAAAAAAATCATCGAAAAATAAAAAAGACAAAAAATATATTCCTGAATTTTTTTCCCTTTTTTGGTGCCAGCCACTCAAAAAAATCATCGAAAAATAAAAAAAAAGGCGAAAAAAAAATTCTTTAATTTGTTTTCCCATTTTCTATGCCAGCCACACAAAAAAATCATCGAAAAATAAATAAGGCGAAAAAAAAATTGTTAATTTTTTGTTTCCATTTTCGATGCCAGCCACAAAAAAATCATCAAAAAATAAAAAAATGGAAAAAAAAAATTTAATTTTTTTTTTTTCATTTTCGATGCCAGCCACAAAAAAAAATCATCGAAAAATAAAAAAATGGATTTTTTTTTTTTTCATTTTCGATGCCAGCCACAAAAAAGAATTATCCAAAAATAAAAAAGACAAAAAAAAATTCTTAAATTTTTTTCCCATTTTCTATGCCAGCCACACAAAAAAATCATCGAAAAATAAAAAAATGGAAAAAAAAATTTTTATTTTTTTTTTCCATTTTCGATGCCAGCCACAAAAAAATAATCGAAAAATAAAAAAGGCAAAAAAAAATTCTTGATTTTTTTTTCCTTTTTCGGTGCCAGCCACACAAAAATAT
The DNA here is from genome assembly GCF_037179485.1 of Ochlerotatus camptorhynchus. Lineage (NCBI taxonomy): Eukaryota > Metazoa > Arthropoda > Insecta > Diptera > Culicidae > Ochlerotatus > Ochlerotatus camptorhynchus. The sequence continues at coordinate 125,742 of NW_027041207.1, forward strand.
CATCGAAAAATTAAAAAATGGATTTTTTTTTTTCATTTTCGATGCCAGCCACACAAAAAAAATCATCGAAAAATAAAAAAATGGAAAAAAAAATTTTATTTTTTTTTTCCATTTTCGATGCCAGCCACAAAAAAATAATCGAAAAATAAAAAAGGCAAAAAAAAATTCTTGATTTTTTTTCCCTTTTTTGGTGCCAGCCACTCAAAAAAATCATCGAAAAATAAAAAAAAAGGCGAAAAAAAAATTCTTAAATTTGTTTTCCCATTTTCTATGCCAGCCACACAAAAAAATCATCGAAAAATAAAAAAATGGTTTTTTTTTTTTTTTCATTTTCGATGCCGGCCACAAAAAAGAATCATCGAAAAATAAAAAAGACAAAAAAAAATTCTTAAATTTTTTTCCCATTTTCTATGCCAGCCACACAAAAAAATCATCGAAAAATAAAAAAATGGAAAAAAAAATTTTTATTTTCCATTTTCGATGCCAGCCACAAAAAAAAATCATCGAAAAATAAAAAAGACAAAAAAAAATTCTTAAATTTGTTTTCCCATTTTCTATGCCAGCCACAAAAAAAAATCATCGAAAAATAAAAAAATTGATTTTTTTTTTTTTCATTTTCGATGCCAGCCACAAAAAAGAATCATCGAAAAATAAAAAAGACAAAAAAAAATTCTTAAATTTGTTTTCCCATTTTCTATGCCAGCCACAAAAAAAAATCATCGAAAAATAAAAAAATGGATTTTTTTTTTTTCATTTTCGATGCCAGCCACAAAAAAGAATCATCGAAAAATAAAAAAGACAAAAAAAAATTCTTAAATTTTTTTCCCATTTTCTATGCCAGCCACACAAAAAAATCATCGAAAAATAAAAAAAGGCGAAAAAAAATTCTTAAATTTGTTTTCCCATTTTCGTTGCCAGCCACACAAAAAAATCATCAAAAAATAAAAAAGGCGAAAATAAAATTTTAAATTTTTTTTTTCCAATCTCGATGCCAGCTACAAAAAAAATCATCGAAAAATAAAAAAATGGAAAAAAAAAATTTAAATTTTTTTTTTCCATTTTCGATGCAAGCCACAAAAAAAATCATCGAAAAATAAAAAAGACAAAAAAAAAATCTTGAATTGTTTTCCCTTTTTCGGTGCCAGCCACACAAAAAACAAATCGAAAAATAAAAAAAAGGTGAAAAAAAAAATTCTTAAATTTGTTTTCCCATTTTCGATGCCAGCCACAAAAAAAAAATCATCGAAAAATAAAAAAAGAACAAAAACAAATTCTTAAATTGGTTTTCCCATTTTCTATGCCAGCCACAAAAAAAATCATCGAAAAATAAAAAAGGCAAAAAAAAATTCTTGAATTTTTTTTCCCTTTTTTCGGTGCCAGCCACACAAAAAAATCATCGAAAAATAAAAAAAAAAGGCGAAAAAAAAAATTCTTAAATTTGTTTTCCCATTTTTGATGCCAGGCACACAAAAAAAATCATCGAAAAATAAAAAAGGCGAAAAAAATTTTTTTAATTTTTTTTTTTTCCATTTTCGATGCCAGCCACAAAAAAAAATCATCGAAAAATAAAAAAAGAACAAAAAAAAATTCTTAAATTTTTTTCCCATTTTTGATGCCAGCCACACAAAAAAATCATCGAAAAATAAAAAAAATGGAAAAAAAAAAATTTAATTTTTTTTTTTCCATTTTCGATGCCAGCTACAAAAAAAAATCATCGAAAAATAAAAGAGGCAAAAAAAAAAAATTCTTGAATTTTTTTCCCTTTTTCGGTGCCAGCCACACAAAAAAATCATCGAAAAAAAAAAAAATTGAATTTTTTTTTTTTCATTTTCGATGTAAGCCACAAAAAAAAATCATCGAAAAATAAAAAAAAGGAAAAAAAAAATTAATTTTTTTTCCATTTTCGATGTCAGTCACAAAAAAAATCATCGAAAAATAAAAAGACAAAAAAAAAAAATCTTGAATTTTTTTTCCCTTTTTCGGTGCCAGCCACACAAAAAAATCATCGAAAAATAAAAAAAAAAACGAAAAAAAAATTCTAAAATTTGTTTTCCCATTTTCGATGCCAGGCACACAAAAAAAATCATCGAAAAATAAAAAAGGCGAAAAAAAATTTTTAATATTTTTTTTTTCCATTTTCGATGCCAGCCACAAAAAAAATCATCGAAAAATAAAAAAAGACCAAAAAAAAATTTTTAAATTTTTACAAAAAAATATCATCGAAAAATAAAAAAAGAACAAAAAAAAAATTCTTAAATTGGTTTTCTCATTTTCTATGCCAGCCACAAAAAAAATCATCGAAAAATAAAAAAGGCAAAAAAAAATTCTTGAATTTTTTTCCCTTTTTCGGTGCCAGCCACACAAAAAAATCATCGAAAAATAAAAAAAATTGAATTTTTTTTTTTTTTCATTTTCGATGCCAGCCACAAAAAAAAATCATCGAAAAATAAAAAAAAGGAAAAAAAAAATTTATTTTTTTTTCCATTTTCGATGTCAGCCACAAAAAAAAATCATCGAAAAATAAAAAGACAAAAAAAAAAAAATCTTGAATTTTTTTTCCCTTTTTCGGTGCCAGCCACACAAAAAAATCATCAAAAAATAAAAAAAAGGCGAAAAAAAAATTCTTAAATTTGTTTTCCCATTTTCGATGCCAGGCACACAAAAAAAATCATCGAAAAATAAAAAAGGCGAAAAAAAATTTTTAATTTTTTTTTTCCATTTTCGATGCCAGCCACAAAAAAAAAATCATCGAAAAATAAAAAAAGACCAAAAAAAAATTCTTGAATTTTTTTTCCCATTTTTGATGCTAGCCACACAAAAAAATCATCGAAAAATAAAAAAAATGGAAAAAAAAAATTTAATTTTTTTTTTCCATTTTCGATGCCAGCTACAAAAAAAAAATCATCGAAAAATAAAAAAGGCAAAAAAAAAATTCTTGAATTTGTTTTCCCTTTTTCGATGCCAGCCACACAAAAAAATCATCAAAAAATAAAAAAATTGAATATTTTTTTTTTTTTTTTTCATTTTCGATGCCAGCCACAAAATAAATCATCGAAAAATAAAAAAATGGAAAAAAAAAATTATTTTTTTTTTTCCATTTTCGATGCCAGCCACAAAAAAATCATCGAGAAATAAAAAAGACGAAAAAAAAAATTCTTGAATTTTTTTCCCTTTTTCGGTGCCAGCCACACAAAAAAATCATCGAAAAATAAAAAAAAGGCGAAAAAAAAAATCTCAAATTTGTTTTCCCATTTTCGATGCCAGCCACACAAAAAAATCATCGAAAAATAAAAAAAGGCGAAAAAAAATTTTTAATGTTTTTTTTTCCATTTTCGATGCCGGCTACAAAAAAAAAATCATCGAAAAATAAAAAAGGCAAAAAAAAAATTCTTGAATTTGTTTTCCCTTTTTCGATGCCAGCCACACAAAAAATCATCAAAAAATAAAAAAATTGAATATTTTTTTTTTTTTTTTTTTCATTTTCGATGCCAGCCACAAAATAAATCATCGAAAAATAAAAAAATGGAAAAAAAAAATTAATTTTTTTTTTCCATTTTCGATGCCAGCCGCAAAAAAATCATCGAGAAATAAAAAAGACGAAAAAAAAAATTCTTGAATTTTTTTCCCTTTTTCGGTGCCAGCCACACAAAAAAATCATCGAAAAATAAAAAAAAGGCGAAAAAAAAAATCTCAAATTTGTTTTCCCATTTTCGATGCCAGCCACACAAAAAAATCATCGAAAAATAAAAGAGGCGAAAAAAAAATTTTAAATTTTTTTTTTCCATTCTCGATGCCAGCTACAAAAAAAATCATCGAAAAATAAAAAAGACAAAAAAAAAATTCTTGAATTTTTTTCCCTTTTTCGGTGCCAGCCACACAAAAAAAATCATCGAAAAATAAAAAAAGGCGAAAAAAAATTCTTAAATTTGTTTTCCCATTTTCGATGCCAGCCACACAAAAAAATCATCAAAAAAAAAAATTTTAAATTTTTTTTTCCATTTTCGATGCCAGCTACAAAAAAAAAATCATAGAAAAATAAAAAAAGGCGAAAAAAAAAATTCTTAAATTTTATTTTCCCATTTTCGATGCAAGCCACACCAAAAAATCATCGAAAAATAAAAAAAGGCAAAATTTTTTTTTTAATTTTTTTTTCCATTTTCGATGCCAGCCACACCAAAAAATCATCGAAAAATAAAATAAAGGCGAAAAAAAAAATTTAATTTTTTTTTTTCCATTTTCGATGCCAGCCACAAAAAAAATCAACGAAAAATAAAAAAGGCAAAAAAAATTTCTTGAATTTTTTTTCCCTTTTTCGGTGCCAGCCACACAAAAAAATCATCGAAAAATAAAAAAAGGCGAAAAAAAAATCTTAAATTTTTTTTCCCATTTTCGATGCAAGCCACACAAAAAAATCATCGAAAATTAAAAAAATGGATTTTTTTTTTTCATTTTCGATGCTAGCCACAAAAAAAAATCATCGAAAAATAAAAAAATGGAACAAAAATTAAAATTTTTTTTTTCCATTTTCGATGCCAGCCACAAAAAAAAATCATCGACTTTTTTATTTTTCGATGATTTTTTTTGTGTGGCTGGCATCGAAAATGGGAAAACAAATTTAAGAATTTTTTTCCCCTTTTTTTATTTTTCGATGATATTTTTTGTGTGGCTGGCACCGAAAAAGGGAAAAGAATTTTTTTTTTGTCTTTTTTTATTTTTCGATGATTTTTTTTTGTGGCTGGCATCGAAAATGGAAAAAAAAAATTTAAAATTAATTTTTTCCATTTTTTTATTTTTCGATGATTTTTTTTTGTGTGGCTGGCACCGAAAAAGGGAAAAAAAAATTCAAGAATTTTTTTTTGCCTTTTTTATTTTTTGATGATTTTTTTTTGTGGCTGGCATCGAAAATGGAAAAAAAAATCAAAAGTTTTTTTTTTCCATTTTTTTTATTTTTCGATGATTTTTTTTTGTGGATGGCATCGAAAATGGAAAAAAAATTAAAAAAAAATTTTTCGCCTTTTTTATTTTTCGATAATAAAAAAAATGGAAAAAAAAATTTAATTTTTTTTTTCCATTTTCAATGCCAGCTACAAAAAAAAATCATCGAAAAATAAAAAAGGCAAAAAAAAAATTCTTGGATTTGTTTTCCCTTTTTCGATGCCAGCCACACAAAAAAATCATAAAAAAATAAAAAAAATTGAATATTTTTTTTTTTTTTTTCATTTTCGATGCCAGCCACAAAAAAAAATCATCGAAAAATAAAAAAATGGAAAAAAAAATTAAATTTTTTTTTCCATTTTCGATGCCAGCCACAAAAAAATCATCGAGAAATAAAAAAGACGAAAAAAAAATTCTTGAATTTTTTTCCCTTTTTCGGTGCCAGCCACACAAAAAAATCATCGAAAAATAAAAAAAGGCGAAAAAAACATCTCAAATTTGTTTTTCCATTTTCGATGCCAGCCACACAAAAAAATCATCGAAAAATAAAAGAGGCGAAAAAAAAAATTTTAAATTTTTTTTTTCCATTCTCGATGCCAGCTACAAAAAAAATCATCGAAAAATAAAAAAGACAAAAAAAAAATTCTTGAATTTTTTTTCCCTTTTTCGGTGCCAGCCACACAAAAAAATCATCGAAAAATAAAAAAAGGCGAAAAAAAATTCTTAAATTTGTTTTCCCATTTTCGATGCCAGCCACACAAAAAACAAATCGAAAAATAAAAAAAGGCGAAAAAAAAAATTCTTAACTTTGTTTTCCCATTTTCGATGCCAGCCACACAAAAAAATCATCGGAAAATAAAAAAGGCTTAAAAAAAATTTTAAATTTTTTTCCATTTTCGATGCCAGCTACAAAAAAAAAAACATCGAAAAATAAAAGAAGGCGAAAAAAAAAATTCTTAAATTTTATTTTCCCATTTTCGATGCCAGCCACACCAAAAAATCATCGAAAAATAAAAAAAGGCGTAGAAAAATTTTAATTTTTTTTTTCCATTTTCGATGCCAGCCACACGAAAAAATCATCGAAAAATAAAAAAATGGAAAAAAAAAATTTTAAATTTTTTTTTCTAATTCGATGCCAGCCACAAAAAAAATCATCGAGAAATAAAAAAGGCAAAAAAAAATTCTTGAATTTTTTTCCCTTTTTCGGTGCCAGCCACACAAAAAAATCATCGAAAATTAAAAAAATGGATTTTTTTTTTTCATTTTCGATGCCAGCCACAAAAAAAAATCATCGAAAAATAAAAAAATGGAACAAAACATTAAAATTTTTTTTTTCCATTTTCGATGCCAGCCACAAAAAAATCATCGAGAAATAAAAAAGACGAAAAAAAAAATTCTTGAATTTTTTTCCCTTTTTCGGTGCTAGCCACACAAAAAAATCATCGAAAAATAAAAAAAAGGCGAAAAAAAAATTCTTAAATTGGTTTTCCCATTTTCTATGCCAGCCACACAAAAAAATCATCGAAAAATAAAAAAGGCGAAAAAAAATTTTTAATTTTTTTTTTCCATTTTCGATGCCAGCCACAAAAAAAAATCATCGAAAAATAAAAAAAGAACAAAAAAAAATTCTTAAATTGGTTTTCCCATTTTCTATGCCAGCCACAAAAAAAATCATCGAAAAATAAAAAAGGCAAAAAAAAATTCTTGAATTTTTTTTCCCTTTTTTCGGTGCCAGCCACAAAAAAAATCATCGAAAAATAAAAAAGGCAAAAAAAAATTCTTAAATTTGTTTTCCCATTTTTGATGCCAGGCACACAAAAAAAATCATCGAAAAATAAAAAAAAAAGGCGAAAAAAAAATTCTTAAATTTGTTTTCCCATTTTTGATGCCAGGCACACAAAAAAAATCATCGAAAAATAAAAAAAGGGCGAAAAAAATTTTTTTAATTTTTTTTTTCCATTTTCGATGCCAGCCACAAAAAAAAATCATCGAAAAATAAAAAAAGAACAAAAAAAAATTCTTAAATTTTTTTCCCATTTTTGATGCCAGCCACACAAAAATATCATCGAAAAATAACAAAAATGGAAAAAAAAAATTTAATTTTTTTTTTCCATTTTCGATGCCGGCTACAAAAAAAAATCATCGAAAAATAAAAGAGGCAAAAAAAAAATTCTTGAATTTTTTTCCCTTTTTCGGTGCCAGCCACACAAAAAAATCATCGAAAAATAAAAAAAATTGAATTTTTTTTTTTTTCATTTTCGATGCCAGCCACAAAAAAAAATCATCGAAAAATAAAACAAAGGAAAAAAAAAAATTAATTTTTTTTCCATTTTCGATGTCAGCCACAAAAAAAATCATCGAAAAATAAAAAGACAAAAAAAAAAAATCTTGAATTTTTTTCCCTTTTTCGGTGCCAGCCACACAAAAAAATCATCGAAAAATAAAAAAAAGCGAAAAAAAAATTCTTAAATTTGTTTTCCCATTTTCGATGCCAGGCACACAAAAAAAATCATCGAAAAATAAAAAAGGCGAAAAAAAATTTTTAATTTTTTTTTTTCCATTTTCGATGCCAGCCACAAAAAAAAATCATCGAAAAATAAAAAAAGACCAAAAAAAAATTCTTAAATTTTTACAAAAAAATATCATCGAAAAATAAAAAAAGAACAAAAAAAAATTCTTAAATTGGTTTTCCCATTTTCTATGCCATCCACAAAAAAAATCATCGAAAAATAAAAAAGGCAAAAAAAAATTCTTGAATTTTTTTCCCTTTTTCGGTGCCAGCCACACAAAAAAATCATCGAAAAATAAAAAAAATTGAATTTTTTTTTTTTTTCACTTTCGATGCCAGCCACAAAAAAAAATCATCGAAAAATAAAAAAAGAACAAAAAAAAATTTAATTTTTTTTCCATTTTCGATGTCAGCCACAAAAAAAATCATCGAAAAATAAAAAGACAAAAAAAAAAAATCTTGAATGTTTTTCCCTTTTTCGGTGCCAGCCACACAAAAAAATCATCAAAAAATAAAAAAAAGGCGAAAAAAAATTCTTAAATTTGTTTTCCCATTTTCGATGCCAGGCACACAAAAAAAATCATCGAAAAATAAAAAAGGCGGAAAAAAATTTTTAATTTTTTTTTCCATTTTCGATGCCAGCCACAAAAAAAAATCATCGAAAAATAAAAAAAGACCAAAAAAAAATTCTTGAATTTTTTTCCCATTTTTGATGCCAGCCACACAAAAAAATCATCGAAAAATAAAAAAAATGGAAAAAAAAATTTAATTTTTTTTTTCCATTTTCGATGCCAGCTACAAAAAAAAATCATTGAAAAATAAAAAAGGCAAAAAAAAAATTCTTGAATTTGTTTTCCCTTTTTCGATGCCAGCCACACAAAAAAATCATCAAAAAATAAAAAAATCGAATATTTTTTTTTTTTTTTTCATTTTCGATGCCAGCCACAAAATAAATCATCGAAAAATAAAAAAATGGAAAAAAAAAATTAATTTTTTTTTTTCCATTTTCGATGCCAGCCACAAAAAAATCATCGAGAAATAAAAAAGACGAAAAAAAAAATTCTTGAATTTTTTTCCCTTTTTCGGTGCCAGCCACACAAAAAAATCATCGAAAAATAAAAAAAGGCGAAAAAAAAAATCTCAAATTTGTTTTCCCATTTTCGATGCCAGCCACACAAAAAAATCATCGAAAAATAAAAGAGGCGAAAAAAAAAATTTTAAAATTTTTTTTTCCATTCTCGATGCCAGCTACAAAAAAAATCATCGAAAAATAAAAAAGACAAAAAAAAAATTCTTGAATTTTTTTCCCTTTTTCGGTGCCAGCCACACAAAAAAATCATCGAAAAATAAAAAAAGGCGAAAAAAAATTCTTAAATTTGTTTTCCCATTTTCGATGCCAGCCACACAAAAAAATCATCAAAAAATAAAATAAAGCGAAAAAAAAATTTTTTAAATTTTTTTTCCATTTTCGATGCCAGCCACAAAAAAAAAAATCATAGAAAAATAAAAAAAGGCGAAAAAAAAAATTCTTAAATTTTATTTTCCCATTTTCGATGCAAGCCACACCAAAAAATCATCGAAAAATAAAAAAAGGCAAAAATTTTTTTTTAATATTTTTTTCCATTTTCGATGCCAGCCACACCAAAAAATCATCGAAAAATAAAAAAAAGGCGAAAAAAAAAAATTTAATTTTTTTTTTTTCCATTTTCGATGCTAGCCACAAAAAGATCAACGAAAAATAAAAAAGGCAAAAAAAAATTCTTGAATTTTTTTTCCCTTTTTCGGTGCCAGCCACACAAAAAAATCATCGAAAAATAAAAAAAGGCGAAAAAAAAATCTTAAATTTTTTTTCCCATTTTCGATGCAAGCCACACAAAAAAATCATCGAAAATTAAAAAATTGGTTTTTTTTTTTCATTTTCGATGCTAGCCACAAAAAAAAATCATCGAAAAATAAAAAAATGGAACAAAAAATTAAATTTTTTTTTTCCATTTTCGATGCCAGCCACAAAAAAAAATCATCGAAAAATAAAAAAAATGGAAAAAAAAAATTATTTTTTTTTTCCATTTTCGATGCCAGCCACAAAAAAAAATCATCGAAAAATAAAAAAAAATGGAAAAAAAAATTTCCATTTTCGATGCCAGCTACAAAAAAAAATCATCGAAAAATAAAAGAGGCAAAAAAAAAAATTCTTAAATTTTTACAAAAAAATATCATCGAAAAATAAAAAAAAAATTTATTTTTCGATGATTTTTTTTTGTGGCTGGCATCGAAAATGGAAAAAAAAATATTTTTTTTTTCTATTTCGATGCCAGCCACAAAAAAAAATCATCGAGAAATAAAACAGGCAAAAAAAAATTCTTGATTTTTTTCCCTTTTTCGGTGCCAGCCACACAAAAAAATCATCGAAAATTTAAAAAATGGATTTTTTTTTTTCATTTTCGATGCCAGCCACAATAAAAAATCATCGAAAAATAAAAAAATGGAACAAAAAATTAAAATTTTTTTTTTCCATTTTCGATGCCAGCCACAAAAAAAAATCATCGAAAAATAAAAAAATGGAAAAAAAAAAATTTATTTTTTTTTTTCATTTTCGATGCCAGCCACAAAAAAAAATCATCGAAAAATAAAAACAGGCGAAAAAAAAATTCTTAAATTTGTTTTCCCATTTTCGATGCCAGCCACACAAAAAAATCATCGAAAATTAAAAAGGCGAAAAAAAAAAATTTAATTTTTTTTCCATTTTCCACAAAAAAAAATCATCGAAAAATAAAAAAAATGGAAAAAAAAAATTTAATTTTTTTTTTTCCATTTCGATGCCAGCCACAAAAAAAAATCATCGAAAAATAAAAAAGGCAAAAAAAAATTCTTGAATTTTTTTCCCTTTTTCGGTGCCAGCCACACAAAAAATCATCGAAAAATAAAAAAATGGATTTTTTTTTCATTTTCGATGCCAGCCACAAAAAAAAATCATCGAAAAATAAAAAAAAGGAAAAAAAAATTTAATTTTTTTTCCATTTTCGATGTCAGCCACAAAAAAAATCATCGAAAAATAAAAAGACAAAAAAAAAAAAAATCTTGAATGTTTTTCCCTTTTTCGGTGCCAGCCACACAAAAAAATCATCAAAAAATAAAAAAAAGGCGAAAAAAAAATTCTTAAATTTGTTTTCCCATTTTCGATGCAAGCCACACCAAAAAAACATCGAAAAATAAAAAAGGCGAAAAAAAATTTTTAATTTTTTTTTCCATTTTCGATGCCAGCCACAAAAAAAAATCATCGAAAAATTAAAAAAGACCAAAAAAAAATTCTTGAATTTTTTTCCCATTTTTGATGCCAGCCACACAAAAAATTCATCGAAAAATAAAAAAAATGGAAAAAAAAAAATTAATTTTTTTTTTCCATTTTCGATGCCAGCTACAAAAAAAAATCATCGAAAAATAAAAAAGGAAAAAAAAAAATTCTTGAATTTGTTTTCCCTTTTTCGATGCCAGCCACACAAAAAAATCATCAAAAAATAAAAAAATTGAATATTTTTTTTTTTTTTTTTTTTTCATTTTCGATGCCAGCCACAAAATAAATCATCGAAAAATAAAAAAATGGAAAAAAAAAATTAATTTTTTTTTTTCCATTTTCGATGCCAGCCACAAAAAAATCATCGAGAAATAAAAAAGACGAAAAAAAAAATTCTTGAATTTTTTTTCCCTTTTTCGGTGCCAGCCACACAAAAAAATCATCGAAAAATAAAAAAAGGCGAAAAAAAAAATCTCAAATTTGTTTTCCCATTTTCGATGCCAGCCACACAAAAAAATCATCGAAAAATAAAAGAGGCGAAAAAAAAATTTTAAATTTTTTTTTTCCATTCTCGATGCCAGCTACAAAAAAAATCATCGAAAAATAAAAAAGACAAAAAAAAAATTCTTGAATTTTTTTCCCTTTTTCGGTGCCAGCCACACAAAAAAATCATCGAAAAATAAAAAAAGGCGAAAAAAAATTCTTAAATTTGTTTTCCCATTTTCGATGCCAGCCACACAAAAAAATCATCAAAAAATAAAATAAAGCGAAAAAAAAAAATTTTAAATTTTTTTTTTCCATTTTCGATGCCAGCCACAAAAAAAAAATCATAGAAAAATAAAAAAAGGCGAAAAAAAAAATTCTTAAATTTTATTTTCCCATTTTCGATGCAAGCCACACCAAAAAATCATCGAAAAATAAAAAAAGGCGAAAAATTTTTTTTAATTTTTTTTTCCATTTTCGATGCCAGCCACACCAAAAAATCATCGAAAAATAAAAAAAAGGCGAAAAAAAAAATTTAATTTTTTTTTTTTCCATTTTCGATGCCAGCCACAAAAAAAATCAACGAAAAATAAAAAAGGCAAAAAAAAATTCTTGATTTTTTTTTTTCCCTTTTTCGGTGCCAGCCACACAAAAAAATCATCGAAAAATAAAAAAAGGCGAAAAAAAAATCTTAAATTTTTTTTCCCATTTTCGATGCAAGCCACACAAAAAAATCATCGAAAATTAAAAAAATGGATTTTTTTTTTCATTTTCGATGCCAGCCACAAAAAAAAATCATCGAAAAATAAAAAAATGGAACAAAAAATTAAATTTTTTTTTTTCCATTTTCGATGCCAGCCACAAAAAAAAATCATCGAAAAATAAAAAAAAATGGAAAAAAAAATTAAATTTTTTTTCCATTTTCGATGTCAGCCACAAAAAAAATCATCAAAAAATAAAAAGACAAAAAAAAAAAATCTTGAATTTTTTTCCCTTTTTCGGTGCCAGGCACACAAAAAAATCTTCAAAAAATAAAAAAATTGAATATTTTTTTTTTTTTCATTTTCGATGCCAGCCACAAAAAAAAATCATCGAAAAATAAAAAAATGGAAACAAAAATTAAATTTTTTTTTCCATTTTCGATGCCAGCCACAAAAAAAACATCGAGAAATAAAAAAGACGAAAAAAAAAATTCTTGAATTTTTTTCCCTTTTTTGGTGCCAGCCACACAAAAAAATCATCGAAAAATAAAAAAAGGCGAAAAAAAAATCTCAAATTTGTTTTCCCATTTTCGATGCCAGCCACACAAAAAAATCATCGAAAAATAAAAGAGGCGAAAAAAAAAATTTTAAATTTTTTTTTTTCCATTCTCGATGCCAGCTACAAAAAAAATCATCGAAAAATAAAAAAGACAAAAAAAAAATTCTTAAATTTTATTTTCCCATTTTCGATGCAAGCCACACCAAAAAATCATCGAAAAATAAAAAAAGGCAAAAATTTTTTTTTAATTTTTTTTTCCATTTTCGATGCCAGCCACACCAAAAAATCATCGAAAAATAAAAAAAAAGGCGAAAAAAAAAATTTAATTTTTTTTTTTCCATTTTCGATGCCAGCCACAAAAAAAATCAACGAAAAATAAAAAAGGCAAAAAAAATTTCTTGAATTTTTTTTCCCTTTTTCGGTGCCAGCCACACAAAAAAATCATCGAAAAATAAAAAAAAGGCGAAAAAAAAATCTCAAATTTGTTTTCCCATTTTCGATGCCAGCCACACAAAAAAATCATCGAAAAATAAAAGAGGCGAAAAAAAAAATTTTAAATTTTTTTTTTCCATTCTCGATGCCAGCTACAAAAAAAATCATCGAAAAATAAAAAAGACAAAAAAAAAATTCTTAAATTTTATTTTCCCATTTTCGATGCAAGCCACACCAAAAAATCATCGAAAAATAAAAAAAGGCAAAAAATTTTTTTTAATTTTTTTTTCCATTTTCGATGCCAGCCACACCAAAAAATCATCGAAAAATAAAAAAAAAGGCGAAAAAAAAAATTTAATTTTTTTTTTCCATTTTCGATGCCAGCCACAAAAAAAATCAACGAAAAATAAAAAAGGCAAAAAAAATTTCTTGAATTTTTTTTCCCTTTTTCGGTGCCAGCCACACAAAAAAATCATCGAAAAATAAAAAAAGGCGAAAAAAAAATCTTAAATTTTTTTTCCCATTTTCGATGCAAGCCACACAAAAAAATCATCGAAAATTAAAAAAATGGATTTTTTTTTTCCATTTTCGATGCCAGCCACAAAAAAAAATCATCGAAAAATAAAAACAGGCGAAAAAAAATTTCTTAAATTTGTTTTCCCATTTTCGATGCCAGCCACACAAAAAAATCATCGAAAAATAAAAAAGGCGAAAAAAAATTTTAATTTTTTTTTCCATTTTCGATGCCAGCCACAAAAAAAATCATCGAAAAATAAAAAAATGGAAAAAAAAAATTTTAATTTTTTTTTCCATTTCGATGCCAGCCACAAAAAAAATCATCGAAAAATAAAAAAGGCAAAAAAAAATTCTTGAATTTTTTTCCCTTTTTCGGTGCCAGCCACACAAAAAAATCATCGAAAAATAAAAAAAATGGATTTTTTTTTCATTTTCGATGCCAGCCACAAAAAAAATCATCGAAAAATAAAAAAATGGAAAACAAAATTTAAATTTTTTTTCCATTTTCGATGCCAGCCACAAAAAAATCATCGAGAAATAAAAAAGACGAAAAAAAAAAATTTTGTATTTTTTTCCCTTTTTCGGTGCCAGCCACACAAAAAAATCATCGAAAAATAAAAAAAAGGCGAAAAAAAATACTTAAATTGGTTTTCCCATTTTCTATGCCAGCCACACAAAAAAATCATTGAAAAATAAAAAAGGCGAAAAAAAATTTTTAATTTTTTTTTTTTCCATTTTCGATGCCAGCCACAAAAAAAAATCATCGAAAAATAAAAAAAGAACAAAAAAAAAATTCTTAAATTGGTTTTCCCATTTTCTATGCCAGCCACAAAAAAAAATCATCGAAAAATAAAAAAGGCAAAAAAAAATTCTTGAATTTTTTTCCCTTTTTTCGGTGCCAGCCACACAAAAAAATCATCGAAAAATAAAAAAAAGGCGAAAAAAAAATTATTAAATTTGTTTTCCCATTTTTGATGCCAGGCACACAAAAAAAATCATCGAAAAATAAAAAAGGCGAAAAAAAAATTTTAAATTTTTTTTTCCATTTTCGATGCCAGCCACAAAAAAATCATCGAAAAATAAAAAAAGAACAAAAAAAAATTCTTAAATTTTTTTTCCCATTTTTGATGCCAGCCACACAAAAAAATCATCGAAAAATAAAAAAAATGGAAAAAAAAAATTTAATTTTTTTTTTCCATTTTCGATGCCAGCTACAAAAAAAATCATCGAAAAATAAAAAAGGCAAAAAAAAAATTCTTGAATTTTTTTCCCTTTTTCGGTGCCAGCCACACAAAAAAATCAACGAAAAATAAAAATAAATTGAATTTTTTTTTTTTCATTTTCTATGCCAGCCACAAAAAAAAATCATCGAAAAATAAAAAAAAGGAAAAAAAAAATTTAATTTTTTTTCCATTTTCGATGTCAGCTACAAAAAAAATCATCGAAAAATAAAAAGACAAAAAAAAAAAAATCTTGAATTTTTTTCCCTTTTTCGGTGCCAGCCACACAAAAAAATCATCGAAAAATAAAAAAAAAGCGAAAAAAAAATTCTTAAATTTGTTTTCCCATTTTCGATGCCAACAACACAAAAAAAATCATCGAAAAATAAAAAAGGCGAAAAAAAAAAATTTTAAATTTTTTTTTTCCATTCTCGATGCCAGCTACAAAAAAAATCATCGAAAAATAAAAAAGACAAAAAAAAAATTCTTGAATTTTTTTTCCCTTTTTCGGTGCCAGCCACACAAAAAAATCATCGAAAAATAAAAAAAAGGCGAAAAAAAATTCTTACATTGGTTTTCCCATTTTCTATGCCAGCCACACAAAAAAATCATCGAAAAATAAAAAAGGCGAAAAAAAATTTTTAATTTTTTTTTTTTCCATTTTCGATGCCAGCCACAAAAAAAATCATCGAAAAATAAAAAAAGACCAAAAAAAAATTCTTAAATTTTTTTCCATTTTCGATGCCAGCCACACACAAAAATCATCGAAAAATAAAAAAAATGGAAAAAAAAAATTATTTTTTTTTTTCCATTTTCGATGCCAGCTACAAAAAAAAATCATCGAAAAATAAAAAAGGCAAAAAAAAATTCTTGAATTTGTTTTCCCTTTTTCGATGCCAGCCACACAAAAAAATAATCAAAAAATAAAAAAAATGGATATTTTTTTTTTTTTTTCATTTTCGATGCCAGCCACAAAAAAAAATCATCGAAAAATAAAAAAATGGAAAAAAAATTAAATTTTTTTTTCCATTTTCGATGCCAGCCACAAAAAAATCATCGAGAAATAAAAAAGACGAAAAAAAAAATTCTTGAATTTTTTTCCCTTTTTCGGTGCCAGCCACACAAAAAAATCATCGAAAAATAAAAAAAGGCGAAAAAAAAAATCTCAAATTTGTTTTCCCATTTTCGATGCCAGCCACACAAAAAAATCATCGAAAAATAAAAGAGGCGAAAAAAAAAATTTTAAATTTTTTTTTTCCATTCTCGATGCCAGCTACAAAAAAAATCATCGAAAAATAAAAAAGACAAAAAAAAAATCTTGAATTTTTTTCCCTTTTTCGGTGCCAGCCACACAAAAAAATCATCGAAAAATAAAAAAAGGCGAAAAAAAATTCTTAAATTTGTTTTCCCATTTTCGATGCCAGCCACACAAAAAAATCATCGAAAAATAAAATAAAGCGAAAAAAAAAATATTTAAATTTTTTTTTCCATTTTCGATGCCAGCCACAAACAAAAAATCATCGAAAAATAAAAAAAAGGCGAAAAAAAAATTCTTAAATTTTTTTTTCCCATTTTCGATGCAAGCCACACCAAAAAATCATCGAAAAATAAAAAAAAGGCGAAATTTTTTTTTTATTTTTTTTTTTCCATTTTCGATGCCAGCCACACCACAAAATCATCGAAAAATGAAAAAAAGCGAAAAAAAAAATTTAAATTTTTTTTTTTTCCATTTTCGATGCCAGCCACAAAAAAAATCAACGAAAAATAAGAAAGGCAAAAAAAAATTCTTGAATTTTTTTCCCTTTTTCGGTGCCAGCCACACAAAAAACAAATCGAAAAATAAAAAAAGGCGAAAAAAAAATCTTAAATTTTTTTTCCCATTTTCGATGCAAGCCACACAAAAAAATCATCGAAAAATATAAAAAGGCGAAAAAAAAAATTTTAATTTTTTTTTTTCTATTTTCGATGCCAGCCACAAAAAAATCATCGAAAAATAAAAAAATGGAAAAAAAAAATTTATTTTTTTTTTCCATTTTCGATGCCAGCCACACAAAAAAATCATCGAAAAATAAAAAAGGCGAAAAAAAAATCTTAAATTTGTTTTCCCATTTTCGATGCCAGCCACACCAAAAAATCATCGAAAAATAAAAAAAGGCAAAAAAAAAATTTTTTTATTTTTCGATGATTTTTTTTGTGGCTGGCATCGAAATGAAAAAAAAATTAAAAATTTTTTTTCCATTTTTTTATTTTTCGATGATTTTTTTGTGTGGCTGGCATCGAAAATGGAAAAAAAAAATTAAAATATTTTTTTCGCCTTTTTTTATTTTTCGATGATTGTTTGGTGTGGCTGGCATCAAAAATGTAAAAAAAAAAATTAACAAATTTTTCTTCGCCTTTTTTTATTTTTCGATGATTTTTTGTGGCTGGCATCGAAAATGGGAAAATAAAATTTAAGAATTTTTTTTTTTCATCTTCTTTTATTTTTTGATGTTTTTTTTGTAGCTGGCATCAAAAATGGAAAAAAAAAATTAAATTTTTTTTTTCGCCATTTTTTTTATTTTTCGATGATTTTTTTGTGTGGCT
Organism: Ochlerotatus camptorhynchus; assembly: GCF_037179485.1. Taxonomy (NCBI): domain Eukaryota; kingdom Metazoa; phylum Arthropoda; class Insecta; order Diptera; family Culicidae; genus Ochlerotatus; species Ochlerotatus camptorhynchus. The sequence goes on from NW_027041207.1 coordinate 142,972, forward strand.
GGCACCGAAAAAGGGAAAACAATTCGAGATTTTTTTTTTGTCTTTTTTATTTTTCGATGATTTTTTTTTTGTGGCTTGCATAGAAAATGGAAAAAAAAATTTAAATTTTTTTGCCATTTTTTTATTTTTCGATGATTTTTTTTTGTGGCTGGCATCGAAAATGGAAAAAAAAATTAAAATTTTTTTATTTCGCCTTTTTTATTTTTCGATGATTTTTTTGTGTGGCTTGCATCGAAAATGGGAAAACAAATTTAAGATTTTTTTTTCGCCTTTTTTTATTTTTCGATGATTTTTTTGTGTGGCTGGCACCGAAAAAGGGAAAAAAATTCAAGAAAATAAAAAAGACAAAAAATATATTCCTGAATTTTTTTCCCTTTTTTGGTGCCAGCCACTCAAAAAAATCATCGAAAAATAAAAAAAAGGCGAAAAAAAAAATTCTTAAATTTGTTTTCCCATTTTCGATGCCAGCCACACAAAAAAATCATCGAAAAATAAAAAATGCGAAAAAAAATTTTTTTAATTTTTTTTTCATTTTTGATGCCATTTACAAAAAAAATCATCGAAAAAAAAATGGAAAAAAAAATTTAAATTTTTTTTTCCATTTTAAATGCCAGCCACAAAAAAAAAATCATCGAAAAATAAAAAAAGGCGAAAAAACAAATTATTAAATTTTATTTTCCCATTTTCGATGCCAGCCACACCAAAAAATCATCGAAAAATAAAAAAAGGCGAAAAAAAAATTTTTTAATTTTTTTTTTCCATTTTCGATGCCAGCCACACCAAAAAATCATCGAAAAATAAAAAAAGGCGAAAATAATTCTTGATTTTTTTTTTTTTCCCTTTTTCGGTGCCAGCCACACAAAAAAATCATCGACAAATAAAGAAATGGAAAAAAATTTATTTTTTTTTTTCCATTTTCGATGCCAGCCACAAAAAAAATCATCGAAAAATAAAAAAGGCAAAAAATAATTCTTGAATTTTTTTTTCCCTTTTTCGGTGCCAGCCACACAAAAAAATCATCGAAAAATAAAAAAATTGATTTTTTTTTTTTTTTTCATTTTCGATGCCAGCCACAAAAATAAAATCATCGAAAAATTAAAAAAGGCGAAAAAAAATTTCTTAAATTTTATTTTCCCATTTTCGATACCAGCCACACCAAAAAATCATCGAAAAATAAAAAAAAAAGGAAAAAAAAATTTATTTTTTTTTTCCATTTTCGATGCCAGCCACAAAAAAAATCATCGAAAAATAAAAAAGGCAAAAAAAAATTCTTGATTTTTTTTTTCCCTTTTTCGGTGCCAGCCACACCAAAAATCATCAAAAAATAAAAAAAGGAGTAATTTTTTTTTTTATTTTCGATGCCAGCCACACAAAAAATCATCGAAAAATAAAAAAAATGGCAAAAAAAAATTCTTAAATTTTATTTTCCCATTTTCAATACCAGCCACACCAAAAAATCATCGAAAAATAAAAAAAAGGCGAAATTTTTTTTTTAATTTTTTTTTTTCCATTTTCGATGCCAGCCACACAAAAAAATCATCGAAAAATAAAAAAAAATGGAAAAAAAAATAATTTTTTTTTCCATTTTCGATGCCAGCCACAAAAAAAAATCATCAAAAAATAAAAAAAGACAAAAAAAAAATTCTTGAATTTTTTCCCTTTTTCGGTGCCAGCCACACAAAAAAATCATCGAAAAATAAAAAAAGGCGAAAAAAAATTCTTAAATTTGTTTTCCCATTTTCGATGCCAGCCACACAAAAAAATCATCGAAAAATAAAAAAGGCAAAAAAAAATTCTTGAATTTTTTTCCCTTTTTTGGTGCCAGCCACACACAAAAATCATCGAAAAATAAAAAAAATTGAATTTTTTTTTTTTCATTTTCGATGCCAGCCACAACAAAAATCATCGAAAAAAAAAATGGAAAAAAAAAATTAATTTTTTTTTTCCATTTTCGATGCCAGCTACAAAAAAAAATCATTGAAAAATAAAAAAATGGAAAAAAAATTTAATTTTTTTTTTCCATTTTCGATGCCAGCCACAAAAAAAAATCATCGAAAAATAAAAAAGGCAAAAAAAAATTCTTGAATTTTTTTCCCTTTTTCGGTGCCAGCCACACAAAAAAATCATCGAAAAATAAAAAATAAATTCTTAAATTTGTTTTCCCATTTTCGATGCCAGCCACACAAAAAAATCATCGAAAAATAAAAAAGGCGAAAAAAAAAATTTAAAATTTTTTTTTTCCATTTTTGATGCCAGCTACAAAAAAAAATCATCGAAAAATAAAAAAGACAAAAAAAAAAAACTCTTGAATTTTTTTCCCTTTTTCGGTGCCAGCCACACAAAAAAATCATCGAAAAATAAAAAAATATAATTTTTTTTTTTCATTTTCGATGCCAGCCACAAAAAAAATCATCGAAAAATAAAAAAAATGGAAAAAAAAATTTTAATTTTTTTTTCCATTTCGATGCCAGTCACAAAAAAAATCATCGAAAAAAAAAAAGTTAAACAAAAATTCTTGATTTTTTTTTCCCTTTTTCGGTGCCAGCCACACAAAAAAATCATCGAAAAATAAAAAAATGGATTTTTTTTTTCATTTTCGATGCCAGCCACAAAAAAAATCATCGAAAAATAAAAATATGGGAAAAAAAATTTAACATTTTTTTTTTTCCATTTTCGATGCCAGCCACAAAAAAAAAATCATCGAAAAATAAAAAAGACAAAAAATATATTCCTGAATTTTTTTCCCTTTTTTGGTGCAAGCCACTCAAAAAAATCATCGAAAAATAAAAAAAAAAGGCGAAAAAAAAATTCTTAAATTTGTTTTCCCATTTTCTATGCCAGCCACACAAAAAAATCATCGAAAAATAAATAAGGCGAAAAAAAAAATTTTTAATTTTTTTTTTCCTTTTTCGATGCCAGCCACAAAAAAATCATCAAAAAATAAAAAAATGGAAAAAAAAAAATTTAATTTTTTTTTTTTCATTTTCGATGCCAGCCACAAAAAAAAATCATCGAAAAATAAAAAAATGGATTTTTTTTTTTTTCATTTTCGATGCCAGCCACAAAAAAGAATCATCGAAAAATAAAAAAGACAAAAAAAAAATCTTAAATTTTTTTCCCATTTTCTATGCCAGCCACACAAAAAAATCATCGAAAAATAAAAAAATGGAAAAAAAATTTTTTATTTTTTTTTTCCATTTTCGATGCCAGCCACAAAAAAATAATCGAAAAATAAAAAAGGCAAAACAAAATTCTTGATTTTTTTTTCCTTTTTCGGTGCCAGCCACACAAAAATATCATCGAAAAATTAAAAAATGGATTTTTTTTTTCATTTTCGATGCCAGCCACACAAAAAAATCATCGAAAAATAAAAAAATGGAAAAAAAAATATTATTTTTTTTTTCCATTTTCGATGCCAGCCACAAAAAAATAATCGAAAAATAAAAAAGGCAAAAAAAAATTCTTGATTTTTTTTTCCCTTTTTTGGTGCCAGCCACTCAAAAAAATCATCGAAAAATAAAAAAAAAGGCGAAAAAAAAATTCTTAAATTTGTTTTCCCATTTTCTATGCCAGCCACACAAAAAAATCATCGAAAAATAAAAAAATGGATTTTTTTTTTCATTTTCGATGCCAGCCACAAAAAAGAATCATCGAAAAATAAAAAAGACAAAAAAAAAATTCTTAAATTTCTTTCCCATTTTCTATGCCAGCCACAAAAAAAATCATCGAAAAATAAAAAAATGGATTTTTTTTTTTTTCATTTTCGATGCCAGCCACAAAAAAGAATCATCGAAAAATAAAAAAGACAAAAAAAAATTCTTAAATTTTTTTCCCATTTTCTATGCCAGCCACACAAAAAAATCATCGAAAAATAAAAAAATGGAAAAAAAAAATTTTATTTTTGTTTTCCATTTTCGATGCCAGCCACAAAAAAATCATCGAAAAATAAAAAAGACAAAAAAAAAATTCTTGAATTTTTTTCCCTTTTTTGGTGCCAGCCACACAAAAAAAACATCGAAAAATAAAAAAAGGCGAAAAAAAATTCTTAAATTTGTTTTCCCATTTTCTATGCCAGCCACACAAAAAAATCATCGAAAAATAAAAAAAATTGAATTTTTTTTTTTTTTCATTTTCGATGCCAGCCACAAAAAAAAATCATCGAAAAATAAAAAAAGAACAAAAAAAAATTTAATTTTTTTTCCATTTTCGATGTCAGCCACAAAAAAAATCATCGGAAAATAAAAAAGGCAAAAAAAATTCTTTAATTTTTTTCCCTTTTTCGGTGCCAGCCACACAAAAAAATCATCAAAAAATAAAAAAAAGGACACAAAAATATCATCGAAAAATAAAAAAATGGAAAAAAAAAAATTTAATTTTTTTTTTCCATTTCGATGCCAGCCACAAAAAAAATCATCGGAAAATAAAAAAGGCAAAAAAAATTCTTTAATTTTTTTCCCTTTTTCGGTGCCAGCCACACAAAAAAATCATCGAAAAATAAAAAAATTGATTTTTTTTTTTTTTTTCATTTTCGATGCCAGCCACAAAAAAAAATCATCATTCAAGATTTTTTTTTTGTCTTTTTTATTTTTCGATTATTTTTTTTTTGTAGCTGGCATCGAGAATGGAAAAAAAAAATTTAAAATTTTTTTTTTCGCCTTTTTGATATTTCGATGATTTTGTTGTGTGGCTGGCATCGAAAATGGGAAAACAAATTTAAGAATTTTTTTTTCGCCTTTTTTTATTTTTCGATGATTTTTTTGTGTGGCTGGCACCGAAAAAGGGAAAAAAATTCAAGAATTTTTTTTTGCCTCTTTTATTTTTCGATTTTTTTTGTGGCTGGCATCGAAAATGGAAAAAATAAATTAAATTTTTTTTTTACCATTTTTTTATTTTTTGATGATTTTTTTGTGTGGCTGGCATCGAAAATGGGAAAAAAATATTTAAGAATTTTTTTTGGTCTTTTTTTTTATTTTTCGATGATTTTTTTTGTGGCTGGCATCGAAATGAAAAAAAAATTAAAAAAAATTTTTCCATTTTTTTATTTTTCGATGATTTTTTTTGTGTGGCTGGCATCGAAAATGGATAAAAAAAATTAAAATATTTTTTTCGCCTTTTTTTATTTTTCGATGATTGTTTGGTGTGGCTGGCATCAAAAATGTAAAAAAAAAAATCAACAAATTTTTCTTCGCCTTTTTTTATTTTTCGATGATTTTTTGTGGCTGGCATCGAAAATGGGAAAATAAAATTTAAGAATTTTTTTTTTCATCTTCTTTTATTTTTTGATGTTTTTTTTTTGTAGCTGGCATCAAAAATGGAAAAAAAAAATTAATTTTTTTTTTCGCCATTTTTTTTTTTTTCGATGATTTTTTTGTGTGGCTGGCACCGAAAAAGGGAAAACAATTCGAGATTTTTTTTTTGTCTTTTTTATTTTTCGATGATTTTTTTTTGTGGCTTGCATAGAAAATGGAAAAAAACAATTTAAATTTTTTTTCCATTTTTTTATTTTTCGATGATTTTTTTTGTGGCTGGCATCGAAAATGGAAAAAAAAAATTAAAATTTTTTTATTTCGCCTTTTTTATTTTTCGATGATTTTTTTGTGTGGCTTGCATCGAAAATGGGAAAACAAATTTAAGATTTTTTTTTCGCCTTTTTTTATTTTTCGATGATTTTTTTGTGTGGCTGGCACCGAAAAAGGGAAAAAAATTCAAGAAAATAAAAGAGACAAAAAATATATTCCTGAATTTTTTTCCCTTTTTTGGTGCCAGCCACTCAAAAAAATCATCGAAAAATAAAAAAAAGGCGAAAAAAAAATTCTTAAATTTGTTTTCCCATTTTCGATGCCAGCCACACAAAAAAATCATCGAAAAATAAAAAATGCGAAAAAAAATTTTTAATTTTTTTTTTCATTTTTGATGCCATTCACAAAAAAAATCATCGAAAAAAAAATGGAAAAAAAAATTTAAATTTTTTTTTTCCATTTTAAATGCCAGCCACAAAAAAAAAATCATCGAAAAATAAAAAAAGGCGAAAAAACAAATTATTAAATTTTATTTTCCCATTTTCGATGCCAGCCACACCAAAAAATCATCAAAAAATAAAAAAAGGCGAAAAAAAAATTTTTTAATTTTTTTTTCCATTTTCGATGCCAGCCACACCAAAAAATCATCGAAAAATAAAAAAAGGCGAAAATAATTCTTGATTTTTTTGTTTCCCTTTTTCGGTGCCAGCCACACAAAAAAATCATCGACAAATAAAGAAATGGAAAAAAAATTAATTTTTTTTTTCCATTTTCGATGCCAGCCACAAAAAAAATCATCGAAAAATAAAAAAGGCAAAAAATAATTCTTGAATTTTTTTTCCCTTTTTCGGTGCCAGCCACACAAAAAAATCATCGAAAAATAAAAAAATTGATTTTTTTTTTTTTTTCATTTTCGATGCCAGCCACAAAAATAAAATCATCGAAAAATTAAAAAAGGCGAAAAAAAAATTCTTAAATTTATTTTCCCATTTTCGATACCAGCCACACCAAAAAATCATCGAAAAATAAAAAAAAAGGCGAAATTTTTTTTTTTTTTCCATTTTCGATGCCAGACACACAAAAAAATCATCGAAAAATAAAAAAAATGGAAAAATTTTTTTTTTTTTTTTTCCATTTTCGATGCCAGCCACAAAAAAAATCATCGAAAAATAAAAAAGGCAAAACAAAATTCTTGATTTTTTTTTTCCATTTTCGGTGCCAGCCACACCAAAAATCATCAAAAAATAAAAAACGGAGTAATTTTTTTTTTTTATTTTCGATGCCAGCCACACAAAAAATCATCGAAAAATAAAAAAATGGCAAAAAAAAATTCTTAAATTTTATTTTCCCATTTTCAATACCAGCCACACCAAAAAATCATCGAAAAATAAAAAAAAAGGCGAAAATTTTTTTTTAATTTTTTTTTTCCATTTTCGATGCCAGCCACACAAAAAAATCATCGAAAAATAAAAAAAAATGGAAAAAAAAATAATTTTTTTTCCATTTTCGATGCCAGCCACAAAAAAAAATCATCAAAAAATAAAAAAAGACAAAAAAAAAATTCTTGAATTTTTTCCCTTTTTCGGTGCCAGCCACACAAAAAAATCATCGAAAAATAAAAAAAGGCGAAAAAAAATTCTTAAATTTGTTTTCCCATTTTCGATGCCAGCCACACAAAAAAATCATCGAAAAATAAAAAAAGGCAAAAAAAAATTCTTGAATTTTTTTCCCTTTTTTGGTGCCAGCCACACACAAATTCATCGAAAAATAAAAAAAATTGAATTTTTTTTTTTTTCATTTTCGATGCCAGCCACAACAAAAATCATCGAAAAAAAAAATGGAAAAAAAAAAAAAAAAATTTTCCATTTTCGATGCCAGCTACAAAAAAAAATCATTGAAAAATAAAAAAATGGAAAAAAAATTTAATTTTTTTTTTCCATTTTCGATGCCAGCCACAAAAAAAAATCATCGAAAAATAAAAAAGGCAAAAAAAAATTCTTGAATTTTTTTCCCTTTTTCGGTGCCAGCCACACAAAAAAATCATCGAAAAATAAAAAATAAATTCTTAAATTTGGTTTCCCATTTTCGATGCCAGCCACACAAAAAAATCATCGAAAAATAAAAAAGGCGAAAAAAAACATTTAAAATTTTTTTTTTCCATTTTCGATGCCAGCTACAAAAAAAAATCATCGAAAAATAAAAAAGACAAAAAAAAAAACTCTTGAATTTTTTTCCCTTTTTCGGTGCCAGCCACACAAAAAAATCATCGAAAAATAAAAAAAGGCGAAAAAAAAAATTCTTAAATTTGTTTTCCCATTTTCGATGCCAGCCACAAAAAAAAATCATCGAAAAATAAAAAAAGGCGAAAAAAAAATTCTTAAATTTTATTTTCCCATTTTCGATGCCAGCCACACCAAAAAATCATCGAAAAATAAAAAAAAGGCGAAAAATTTTTTTTTAATTTTTTTTTTCCATTTTCGATGCCAGCCACACCAAAAAATCATCGAAAAATAAAAAAAGGTGTAAAAAAAAATTAACTTTTTTTTCCATTTTCCACACAAAAAAATCATTGAAAAATAAAAAAATGGAAAAAAAAATTTAATTTTTTTTTTCCATTTTCGATGCCAGCCACAAAAAAAATTATCGAAAAATAAAAAAGGCAAAAAAAAATTCTTGATTTTTTTCCCTTTTTCGGTGCCAGCCACACAAAAAAATCATCGAAAAATAAAAAAATATAATTTTTTTTTTTCATTTTCGATGCCAGCCACAAAAAAAAATCATCGAAAAATAAAAAAAATGGAAAAAAAATTTTTAATTTTTTTTTCCATTTCGATGCCAGCCACAAAAAAAATCATCGAAAAAAAAAAAGGCAAAAAAATTCTTGATTTTTTTTTCCCTTTTTCGGTGCCAGCCACACAAAAAAATCATCGAAAAATAAAAAAATGGATTTTTTTTTTCATTTTCGATGCCAGCCACAAAAAAAATCATCGAAAAATAAAAATATGGAAAAAAAAAATTTAACATTTTTTTTTTTCCATTTTCGATGCCAGCCACAAAAAAAAATCATCGAAAAATAAAAAAGACAAAAAATATATTCCTGAATTTTTTTCCCTTTTTTGGTGCCAGCCACTCAAAAAAATCATCGAAAAATAAAAAAAAAGGCGAAAAAAAAATTCTTAAATTTGTTTTCCCATTTTCTATGCCAGCCACACAAAAAAATCATCGAAAAATAAATAAGGCGAAAAAAAAATTGTTAATTTTTGGTTTCCATTTTCGATGCCAGCCACAAAAAAATCATCAAAAAATAAAAAAATGGAAAAAAAAATTTAATTTTTTTTTTTTCATTTTCGATGCCAGCCACAAAAAAAAATCATCGAAAAATAAAAAAATGGATTTTTTTTTTTTTCATTTTCGATGCCAGCCACAAAAAAGAATTATCCAAAAATAAAAAAGACAAAAAAAAATTCTTAAATTTTTTTCCCATTTTCTATGCCAGCCACACAAAAAAATCATCGAAAAATAAAAAAATGGAAAAAAAAAATTTTATTTTTTTTTTCCATTTTCGATGCCAGCCACAAAAAAATAATCGAAAAATAAAAAAGGCAAAAAAAAATTCTTGATTTTTTTTTCCTTTTTCGGTGCCAGCCACACAAAAATATCATCGAAAAATTAAAAAATGGATTTTTTTTTTCATTTTCGATGCCAGCCACACAAAAAAAATCATCGAAAAATAAAAAAATGGAAAAAATTTTTTTATTTTTTTTTTTCCATTTTCGATGCCAGCCACAAAAAAATAATCGAAAAATAAAAAAGGCAAAAAAAAATTCTTGATTTTTTTTCCCTTTTTTGGTGCCAGCCACTCAAAAAAATCATCGAAAAATAAAAAAAAAGGCGAAAAAAAAATTCTTAAATTTGTTTTCCCATTTTCTATGCCAGCCACACAAAAAAATCATCGAAAAATAAAAAAATGGTTTTTTTTTTTTTTTCATTTTCGATGCCGGCCACAAAAAAGAATCATCGAAAAATAAAAAAGACAAAAAAAAATTCTTAAATTTTTTTCCCATTTTCTATGCCAGCCACACAAAAAAATCATCGAAAAATAAAAAAATGGAAAAAAAAAATTTTATTTTCCATTTTCGATGCCAGCCACAAAAAAAAATCATCGAAAAATAAAAAAGACAAAAAAAAATTCTTAAATTTGTTTTCCCATTTTCTATGCCAGCCACAAAAAAAAATCATCGAAAAATAAAAAAATTGATTTTTTTTTTTTCATTTTCGATGCCAGCCACAAAAAAAAATCATCGAAAAATAAAAAAAGACCAAAAAAAAATTCTTGAATTTTTTTTTCCATTTTTGATGCTAGCCACACAAAAAAATCATCGAAAAATAAAAAAAATGGAAAAAAAAAAATTAATTTTTTTTTCCATTTTCGATGCCAGCTACAAAAAAAAATCATCGAAAAATAAAAAAGGCAAAAAAAAAATTCTTGAATTTGTTTTCCCTTTTTCGATGCCAGCCACACAAAAAAATCATCAAAAAATAAAAAAATTGAATATTTTTTTTTTTTTTTTTCATTTTCGATGCCAGCCACAAAATAAATCATCGAAAAATAAAAAAATGGAAAAAAAAAAATTAATTTTTTTTTTCCATTTTCGATGCCAGCCACAAAAAAATCATCGAGAAATAAAAAAGACGAAAAAAAAAATTCTTGAATTTTTTTCCCTTTTTCGGTGCCAGCCACACAAAAAAATCATCGAAAAATAAAAAAAAGGCGAAAAAAAAAATCTCAAATTTGTTTTCCCATTTTCGATGCCAGCCACACAAAAAAATCATCGAAAAATAAAAAAGGCGAAAAAAAATTTTTAATTTTTTTTTTCCATTTTCGATGCCGGCTACAAAAAAAAAATCATCGAAAAATAAAAAAGGCAAAAAAAAAATTCTTGAATTTGTTTTCCCTTTTTCGATGCCAGCCACACAAAAAATCATCAAAAAATAAAAAAATTGAATATTTTTTTTTTTTTTTTTTTCATTTTCGATGCCAGCCACAAAATAAATCATCGAAAAATAAAAAAATGGAAAAAAAAAATTAATTTTTTTTTCCATTTTCGATGCCAGCCGCAAAAAAATCATCGAGAAATAAAAAAGACGAAAAAAAAATTCTTGAATTTTTTTCCCTTTTTCGGTGCCAGCCACACAAAAAAATCATCGAAAAATAAAAAAAAGGCGAAAAAAAAAATCTCAAATTTGTTTTCCCATTTTCGATGCCAGCCACACAAAAAAATCATCGAAAAATAAAAGAGGCGAAAAAAAAAATTTTAAATTTTTTTTTTCCATTCTCGATGCCAGCTACAAAAAAAATCATCGAAAAATAAAAAAGACAAAAAATAAATTCTTGAATTTTTTTCCCTTTTTCGGTGCCAGCCACACAAAAAAAATCATCGAAAAATAAAAAAAGGCGAAAAAAAATTCTTAAATTTGTTTTCCCATTTTCGATGCCAGCCACACAAAAAAATCATCAAAAAAAAAAATTTTAAATTTTTTTTTCCATTTTCGATGTCAGCCACAAAAAAAAATCATCGAAAAATAAAAAGACAAAAAAAAAAAAATCTTGAATTTTTTTTCCCTTTTTCGGTGCCAGCCACACAAAAAAATCATCAAAAAATAAAAAAAAGGCGAAAAAAAAATTCTTAAATTTGTTTTCCCATTTTCGATGCCAGGCACACAAAAAAAATCATCGAAAAATAAAAAAGGCGAAAAAAAATTTTTAATTTTTTTTTCCATTTTCGATGCCAGCCACAAAAAAAAAATCATCGAAAAATAAAAAAAGACCAAAAAAAAATTCTTGAATTTTTTTTCCCATTTTTGATGCTAGCCACACAAAAAAATCATCGAAAAATAAAAAAAATGGAAAAAAAAAATTTAATTTTTTTTTTCCATTTTCGATGCCAGCTACAAAAAAAAATCATCGAAAAATAAAAAAGGCAAAAAAAAAATTCTTGAATTTGTTTTCCCTTTTTCGATGCCAGCCACACAAAAAAATCATCAAAAAATAAAAAAATTGAATATTTTTTTTTTTTTTTTTCATTTTCGATGCCAGCCACAAAATAAATCATCGCAAAATAAAAAAATGGAAAAAAAAAATTAATTTTTTTTTTCCATTTTCGATGCCAGCCACAAAAAAATCATCGAGAAATAAAAAAGACGAAAAAAAAAATTCTTGAATTTTTTTCCCTTTTTCGGTGCCAGCCACACAAAAAAATCATCGAAAAATAAAAAAAAGGCGAAAAAAAAAATCTCAAATTTGTTTTCCCATTTTCGATGCCAGCCACACAAAAAAATCATCGAAAAATAAAAAAGGCGAAAAAAAAATTTTTAATTTTTTTTTCCATTTTCGATGCCGGCTACAAAAAAAAAATCATCGAAAAATAAAAAAGGCAAAAAAAAAATTCTTGAATTTGTTTTCCCTTTTTCGATGCCAGCCACACAAAAAATCATCAAAAAATAAAAAAATTGAATATTTTTTTTTTTTTTTTCATTTTCGATGCCAGCCACAAAATAAATCATCGAAAAATAAAAAAATGGAAAAAAAAAATTAATTTTTTTTTTCCATTTTCGATGCCAGCCGCAAAAAAATCATCGAGAAATAAAAAAGACGAAAAAAAAAATTCTTGAATTTTTTTCCCTTTTTCGGTGCCAGCCACACAAAAAAATCATCGAAAAATAAAAAAAAGGCGAAAAAAAAAATCTCAAATTTGTTTTCCCATTTTCGATGCCAGCCACACAAAAAAATCATCGAAAAATAAAAGAGGCGAAAAAAAAAATTTTAAATTTTTTTTTTCCATTCTCGATGCCAGCTACAAAAAAAATCATCGAAAAATAAAAAAGACAAAAAAAAAATTCTTGAATTTTTTTTCCCTTTTTCGGTGCCAGCCACACAAAAAAAATCATCGAAAAATAAAAAAAGGCGAAAAAAAATTCTTAAATTTGTTTTCCCATTTTCGATGCCAGCCACACAAAAAAATCATCAAAAAAAAAAATTTTAAATTTTTTTTTCCATTTTCGATGCCAGCTACAAAAAAAAAATCATAGAAAAATAAAAAAAGGCGAAAAAAAAAATTCTTAAATTTTATTTTCCCATTTTCGATGCAAGCCACACCAAAAAATCATCGCAAAATAAAAAAAGGCAAAATTTTTTTTTTAATTTTTTTTTCCATTTTCGATGCCAGCCACACCAAAAAATCATCGAAAAATAAAATAAAGGCGAAAAAAAAAATTTAATTTTTTTTTTTCCATTTTCGATGCCAGCCACAAAAAAAATCAACGAAAAATAAAAAAGGCAAAAAAAATTTCTTGAATTTTTTTTCCCTTTTTCGGTGCCAGCCACACAAAAAAATCATCGAAAAATAAAAAAAGGCGAAAAAAAAATCTTAAATTTTTTTTCCCATTTTCGATGCAAGCCACACAAAAAAATCATCGAAAATTAAAAAAATTGATTTTTTTTTTTTCATTTTCGATGCTAGCCACAAAAAAAAAAATAATCGAAAAATAAAAAAATGGAACAAAAATTAAAATTTTTTTTTTCCATTTTCGATGCCAGCCACAAAAAAAAATCATCGAAAAATAAAAAAAATGGAAAAAAAAATTTATTTTTTTTTTCCATTTTCGATGCCAGCCACAAAAAAAAATCATCGAAAAATAAAAAAAAATGGAAAAAAAAATTTCCATTTTCGATGCCAGCTACAAAAAAAAATCATCGAAAAATAAAAGAGGCAAAAAAAAAATTCTTGAATTTTTTTCCCTTTTTCGGTGCCAGCCACACAAAAAAATCATCGAAAAATAAAAAAAATTGATTTTTTTTTTTTTTCATTTTCGATGCCAGCCACAAAAAAAAATCATCGAAAAATAAAAAAAAGGAAAAAAAAAAATTTAATTTTTTTTCCATTTTCGATGTCAGCCACAAAAAAAATCATCGAAAAATAAAAAGACAAAAAAAAAAAAAAATCTTGAATTTTTTTCCCTTTTTCGGTGCCAGCCACACAAAAAAATCATCGAAAAATAAAAAAAAAAGGCGAAAAAAAAATTCTTAAATTTGTTTTCCCATTTTCGATGCCAGGCACACAAAAAAAATCATCGAAAAATAAAAAAGGCGAAAAAAATTTTTTAATTTTTTTTTTTTCCATTTTCGATGCCAGCCACAAAAAAAATCATCGTAAAATAAAAAAGACCAAAAAAAAATTCTTAAATTTTTACAAAAAAATATCATCGAAAAATAAAAAAGAACAAAACAAAATTCTTAAATTGGTTTTCCCATTTTCTATGCCAGCCACAAACAAAATCATCGAAAAATAAAAAAGGCAAAAAAAAATTCTTGAATTTTTTTCCCTTTTTCGGTGCCAGCCACACAAAAAAATCATCGAAAAATAAAAAAAATTGAATTTTTTTTTTTTTCATTTTCGATGCCAGCCACAAAAAAAAATCATCGAAAAATAAAAAAAAGGAAAAAAAAAATTTAATTTTTTTTCCATTTTCGATGTCAGCCACAAAAAAAATCATCGAAAAATAAAAAGACAAAAAAAAAAAAATCTTGAATTTTTTTCCCTTTTTCGGTGCCAGCCACACAAAAAAATCATCAAAAAATAAAAAAAAGGCGAAAAAAAAATTCTTAAATTTGTTTTCCCATTTTCGATGCCAGGCACACAAAAAAAAATCATCGAAAAATAAAAAAGGCGAAAAAAAATTTTTAATTTTTTTTTTTCCATTTTCGATGCCAGCCACAAAAAAAAATCATCGAAAAATAAAAAAAGACCAAAAAAAATTCTTAAATTTTTTTCCTATTTTTGATGCCAGCCACACAAAAAAATCATCGAAAAATAAAAAAAATGGAAAAAAAATTTAATTTTTTTTTTTCCATTTTCGATGCCAGCTACAAAAAAAAAATCATCGAAAAATAAAAAAGGCAAAAAAAAAATTCTTGAATTTGTTTTCGCTTTTTCGATGCCAGCCACACAAAAAAATCATCAAAAAATAAAAAAATTGAATATTTTTTTTTTTTTTTCATTTTCGATGCCAGCCACAAAAAAAAATCATCGAAAAATAAAAAAATGGAAAAAAAAAATTAAATTTTTTTTTCCATTTTCGATGCCAGCCACAAAAAAATCATCGAGAAATAAAAAAGACGAAAAAAAAAATTCTTGAATTTTTTTTCCCTTTTTCGGTGCCAGCCACACAAAAAAATCATCGAAAAATAAAAAAAGGCGAAAAAAAATCTCAAATTTGTTTTCCCATTTTCGATGCCAGCCACACAAAAAAATCATCGAAAAATAAAAGAGGCGAAAAAATAAATTTTAAATTTTTTTTTTCCATTCTCGATGCCAGCTACAAAAAAAATCATCGAAAAATAAAAAAGACAAAAAAAAAAAATCTTGAATTTTTTTTCCCTTTTTCGGTGCCAGCCACACAAAAAAATCATCGAAAAATAAAAAAAGGCGAAAAAAAATTCTTAAATTTGTTTTCCCATTTTCGATGCCAGCCACACAAAAAAATCATCGAAAAATAAAATAAAGCGAAAAAAAAAATTTTAAATTTTTTTTTCCATTTTCGATGCCAGCCACAAAAAAAAATCATAGAAAAATAAAAAAAGGCAAAAAAAAAATTCTTAAATTTTATTTTCCCATTTTCGATGCAAGCCACACCAAAAAATCATCGAAAAATAAAAAAAGGCAAAAATTTTTTTTTAATTTTTTTTTTTCCATTTTCGATGCCAGCCACACCAAAAAATCATCGAAAAATAAAAAAAAGGCGAAAAAAAAAATTATTTTTTTTTTTTTCCATTTTCGATGCCAGCCACAAAAAAAATCAACGAAAAATAAAAAAGGCAAAAAAAAATTCTTGAATTTTTTTTCCCTTTTTCGGTGCCAGCCACACAAAAAAATCATCGAAAAATAAAAAAAGGCGAAAAAAAAATCTTAAATTTTTTTTCCCATTTTTGATGCAAGCCACACAAAAAAATCATCGAAAATTAAAAAAATGGATTTTTTTTTTCATTTTCGATGCCAGCCACAAAAAAAATCATCGAAAAATAAAAAAATGGAACAAAAAATTAAAATTATTTTTTTTCCATTTTCGATGCGAGCCACAAAAAAAAATCATCGAAAAATAAAAAAAATGGAAAAAAAAATTTATTTTTTTTTTCCTTTTCGATGCCAGCCACAAAAAAAATCATCGAAAAATAAAAACAGGCGAAAAAAAAATTCTTAAATTTGTTTTCCCATTTTCGATGCCAGCCACACAAAAAAATCATCGAAAAATAAAAAAGGCGAAAAAAAAAATTTTAATTTTTTTTCCATTTTTGATGCCAGCCACAAAAAAAATCATCGAAAAATAAAAAAATGGAAAAAAAAAATTTAAATTTTTTTTTCCATTTCGATGCCAGCCACAAAAAAAATCATCGAAAAATAAAAAAGGCAAAAAAAAATTCTTGAATTTTTTTCCCTTTTTCGGTGCCAGCCACACAAAAAAATCATCGAAAAATAAAAAAATGGATTTTTTTTTTCATTTTCGATGCCAGCCACAAAAAAAATCATCGAAAAATAAAAAAATGGAAAAAAAAATTTAAATTTTTTTTTACATTTTCGATGCCAGCCACAAAAAAATCATCGAGAAATAAATAAGACGAAAAAAAAAATTTTGTATTTTTTTCCCTTTTTCGGTGCCAGCCACACAAAAAAATCATCGAAAAATAAAAAAAGCGAAAAAAAAATTCTTAAATTGGTTTTCCCATTTTCTATGCCAGCCACACAAAAAAATCATCGAAAAATAAAAAAGGCGAAAAAAAATTTTTAATTTTTTTTTTTTTCCATTTTCGATACCAGCCACAAAAAAAAAATCATCGAAAAATAAAAAAAGAACAAAAAAAAATTCTTAAATTGGTTTTCCCATTTTCTATGCCAGCCACAAAAAAAATCATCGAAAAATAAAAAAGGCAAAAAAAAATTCTTGAATTTTTTTCCCTTTTTTCGGTGCCAGCCACACAAAAAAATCATCGAAAAATAAAAAAAAAAGGCGAAAAAAAAATTCTTAAATTTGTTTTCCCATTTTTGATGCCAGGCACACAAAAAAAATCATCGAAAAATAAAAAAGGCGAAAAAAAAATTTTAATTTTTTTTTTCCATTTTCGATGCCAGCCACAAAAAAATCATCGAAAAATAAAAAAAGAACAAAAAAAAATTCTTAAATTTTTTTTCCCATTTTTGATGCCAGCCACACAAAAAAATCATCGAAAAATAAAAAAAATGGAAAAAAAAATTTAATTTTTTTTTTTCCATTTTCGATGCCAGCTACAAAAAAAAATCATCGAAAAATAAAAAAGGCAAAAAAAAAATTCTTGAATTTTTTTCCCTTTTTCGGTGCCAGCCACACAAAAAAATCATCGAAAAATAAAAAAAAATTGATTTTTTTTTTTTTCATTTTCTATGCCAGCCACAAAAAAAAATCATCGAAAAATAAAAAAAGGAAAAAAAAAATTTAATTTTTTTTCCATTTTCGATGCCATCCACAAAAAAAAACATCGAAAAATACAAAAAGGCGAAAAAAAAATTCTTAAATTTTATTTTCCCATTTTCGATGCCAGCCACACCAAAAAATCATCGAAAAATAAAAAAAAGGCGAAAAATTTTTTTTTAATTTTTTTTTCCATTTTCGATGCCAGCCACACCAAAAAATCATCGAAAAATAAAAAAAGGTGTAAAAAAAAATTTAACTTTTTTTTCCATTTTCGATGCCAGCCACACAAAAAAATCATTGAAAAATAAAAAAATGGAAAAAAAAATTTAATTTTTTTTTTCCATTTTCGATGCCAGCCACAAAAAAAATTATCGAAAAATAAAAAAGGCAAAAAAAAATTCTTGATTTTTTTCCCTTTTTCGGTGCCAGCCACACAAAAAAATCATCGAAAAATAAAAAAAATGAATTTTTTTTTTCATTTTCGATGCCAGCCACAAAAAAAAATCATCGAAAAATAAAAAAATGGAAAAAAATTTTTTAATTTTTTTTCCATTTTGATGCCAGCCACAAAAAAAATCATCGAAAAAAAAAAGGCAAAAAAAAATTCTTGATTTTTTTTTTTCCCTTTTTCGGTGCCAGCCACACAAAAAAATCATCGAAAAATAAAAAAATTGATTTTTTTTTTTTCATTTTCGATGCCAGCCACAAAAAAAATCATCGAAAAATAAAAATATGGAAAAAAAAAAATTTAACATTTTTTTTTTCCATTTTCGATGCCAGCCACAAAAAAAAATCATCGAAAAATAAAAAAGACAAAAAATATATTCCTGAATTTTTTTCCCTTTTTTGGTGCCAGCCACTCAAAAAAATCATCGAAAAATAAAAAAAAAGGCGAAAAAAAAATTCTTAAATTTGTTTTCCCATTTTCTATGCCAGCCACACAAAAAAATCATCAAAAAATAAATAAGGCGAAAAAAAAAAAATTTAATTTTTTTTTCCATTTTCGATGCCAGCCACAAAAAAATCATCAAAAAATAAAAAAATGGAAAAAAAAAATTTAATTTTTTTTTTTTCATTTTCGATACCAGCCACAAAAAAAAATCATCGAAAAATAAAAAAATTGATTTATTTTTTTTCATTTTCGATGCCAGCCACAAAAAAGAATCATCGAAAAATAAAAAAGACAAAAAAAAATTCTTAAATTTTTTTCCCATTTTCTATGCCAGCCACACAAAAAAATCATCGAAAAATAAAAAAATGGAAAAAAAATTTTTTATTTTTTTTTTCCATTTTCGATGCCAGCCACAAAAAAATCATCGAAAAATGAAAAAGGCAAAAAAAAATTCTTGATTTTGTTCCCTTTTTCGGTGCCAGCCACACAAAAATATCATCGAAAAATTAAAAAATGGATTTTTTTTTTCATTTTCGATGCCAGCCACAAAAAAAATCATCGAAAAATAAAAAAATGGAAAAAAAAATTTTTAAATTTTTTTTCCATTTTCGATGCCAGCCACAAAAAAAAATCATCGAAAAATAAAAAAGACAAAAAAAAATTCTTGAATTTTTTTCCCTTTTTTGGTGCCAGCCACACAAAAAAATCATCGAAAAATAAAAAAAGGCGAAAAAAAATTCTTAAATTTGTTTTCCCATTTTCGTTGCCAGCCACACAAAAAAATCATCAAAAAATAAAAAAGGCGAAAATAAAATTTTAAATTTTTTTTTTCCAATCTCGATGCCAGCTACAAAAAAAAATCATCGAAAAATAAAAAAATGGAAAAAAAAAAATTTAAATTTTTTTTTTCCATTTTAGATGCAAGCCACAAAAAAAAATCATCGAAAAATAAAAAAGACAAAAATAAAAATCTTGAATTGTTTTCCCTTTTTCGGTGCCAGCCACACAAAAAACAAATCGAAAAATAAAAAAAGGCGAAAAAAAAAATTCTTAAATTTGTTTTCCCATTTTCGATGCCAGCCACACAAAAAAATCATCAAAAAATAAAAAAGGCTTAAAAAAAAATTTTAATTTTTTTTTCCATTTTCGATGCCAGCTACAAAAAAAAAAAACATCGAAAAATAAAAGAAGGCGAAAAAAAAAATTCTTAAATTTTATTTTCCCATTTTCGATGCCAGCCACACCAAAAATTAATCGAAAAATAAAAAAAGGCGAAGAAAAATTTTAATTTTTTTTTCTCCATTTTCGATGCCAGCCACACCAAAAAATCATCGAAAAATAAAAAAGGCGAAAAAAAAATTTTATTTTTTTTTTTCCATTTTCGATGCCAGCCGCTTTAGATATAGTACCAATTTTTGTAGAAAAAAAAATCAGCTAGATTGATAGGAGCTAGGGCAGGAGCACATATGTGATTGGCAGGGAATGTGGTTGGAGTTTAAAGGTACTGAAAAATCACCCCTAATGATGATTTTGATTGAAACTGAAAATCGGTTTCGATCGAAATTAGTAATAGAGGTGACTTTTCAGTACATTTAACGAGGGCTTATCACATATGTGCTCCTTTTAGCTTGTTAGTTAGCTACCTCAAAATTTACCATTCACTTATAGTAGCTAGCTAGTTAAAAGAGTGGTATCATATTTCCCGGATTTTAATTTCAGATTGGGCCATTGATCAGTTTGACGTTTAAGATAAATCCAAGAAATTAGAACGTAACAACAATAAATTTCAGATGACGACCTTTCGTTTGAGCTTATTGCCAAAACGTCAACCCAATCACGTAAGTTTAACGATAAACCTGGTGCACAATGACAATGCATTAATCTGCGAGTAAATAACCTAGCTCTTACGTGAAGAAATGGAAGGTCGAAGGTCACACCTTTGAAACAAATAACTACCGTGACCGCCCCTTATTGTGCGCAGTTCCTAATTGTGCGCATTTCAAGCATTCTTTCTACATTTTACGAACATTACTCATTGTTATCACCACAATATTATTTTTCTTTGAAGCACTGTTGAATAACATATCTGAATTCACAATAATATTTGTATTTTACAGAAACGCAATCTACAACACTGAAAACGTTAAAAAATCAGCTCCGTTAGCTTAAACGTTTGCACCGCGTTCGAAGTGTTGTTTTAAATTTCGAAGTGAAACCCAGTAAAAGAATTGGAATATTTACCGCAGTTGGTAATATATATTTGCATTAATCGTATCCTACTCAAAAACTAGCGGTTACATACATAATTTTTGTGCAAAATTACGATTTACTATTGCGCAGAATTAGGCACCATTGTTTTTATTTATGTTCCTAATCATGCGCAGAGTGCTCCAAGATGAATCGTGGCCGGAAGAATGTGCAGTACAATCAAAATCACATGGTTCTGGCCATGGATATGGTCAGAAGAGGATTTTCGGTTCGTCGAGCCGCCAAAGTCCATGGAATCCCTGAGAGCACTCTTCGTAAAAAAAATTGCCCTTGGCACTTCGGAAGCAATGCGTCCAGGAAGACCAACCGTTTTAAATAAGCAAGAGGAGGACCGCATCATCCAGTGGATAATCGAGATGGCTAGGGCTGGCTTCCCGGTGGACTCCCAATGTCTGAAAACGTTGGTCGCATATTACCTTAAATCCACAGGACATTCAAGTTTCCAAAAAATGCATTCTCCTGGTCGAAAATGGTTAACACTATTTTTGAAACGGCATCCCAACATTTCCCGAAAAATCCCAGGTGCCCTTTCGAAACAAGTATGTATGTCACTGAAGGTAAAATTAGGAGCTGGTTTGAAGAAGTCGACCGGCATATTGAACAAGCTAGCTTGAAAGATGTCATGAAGCATCCGACCCGAATTTTCAATATGGATGAAACATCAATTCGACTTGTGCCCATAAAAGAATCCTGTAAAATTCTTCAATATAAAGTGTAATTACATTTTGTTTTCCTTTTACATGCAATAACCATTATATTCCAACAATTAATTGCTATTTTTTAGCTGCGCACAATTAGGAACAAATGTGCGCACAATTAGGAACATGCGCAATAAAGTGCGCATAATTAGGCACCCAACATCGGTGTATAAAATGATCGCTTTTGACACAATGGTCGGGTTACCTATAATATTAATATATTGTTTCAATTGTTATAGATATTAGCAATACATTCTACTAAATAATTAATTTAAAAGTCACTTGTAATGTAATGTTTAAATCACAAAAACATCTTAACTGCGCACAATATGGTACCTTCACGGTACACCAAGATTGGAGCTTTTCGTAGCTTTAGAGAGTGTCTAGGATAAGAGAGAAGCGGACTGGTTGATTTTACTCAACTGTCAAAGCCAGAACCAATCGAGCAACGCATGTCTTGATTGAAATGGCAGTGTTGCTAGAAACCACCTAGGCATAGGTTGCCAAGGTCGTTGGTTTTGAATATGTTTTTCTCTTATCCCAAAAACCCTCTTTACGTAGCACCTTTGGCTGTTGCGTTGCGCTATATAAGTATAGAACGTCGTACCTTCGGTAGTCAAGATGCTGTTTAAACGAGTGGTGCGACAGTCAACATTGCTCAGGTGTTACTATTTCTTCGACTCCAACTTGGACACCTGATGCTCAAAAAATGCTTCCGATTCTGACTCCACATCCCTGGTTGTTGGTTATTTAAGTTGTATTTAATTAAAGGCGTCTGTACAATAGTGCATTTCTTAAAATTCCTACGTACAGTATTTGGAAAACAAATCAATAAATATTTCACCAAACATAATAGGTAACCATCATGGCTAACCCTCCTCAATTCAAATCAATTCCGTCCCGTTACATCATTTACCACCGGAATCACGCGAACGGTGCCAAGTTTGTCACGACTGGGATAAAGTCTGTAGTATCAAAATATGTCCAAACAGAATCATAGTGTCTATATGGATAATGCTTATTTATTCTCACGTATACCAGATGATTTAGGCTCTAAAAATCGTACTACAGTTCAGATGATTTGTTTTACTAGATCAACAAAGACTGGGATAATATCTATAGTATCGAAATATCGATATGGAAAGCCTAGAACATTTGGCATACACGAAAATAGGTTGTCATGAGCCACATAGACACTTTGAATCTGTTTGGACATGTTTCGATACTACAGATATTGAATTAGTCTTGGGTGATCTAGTAGAAAAATAATCTGATCTCCATCTATGGGGCGACCCCGGCGTAGTGGTTAGCATCCATACCTCTCACGCCAAAGTCACGAGTTCAAATCTCACCTCCGGACAAGTCACGAATGACCCAAGAGCGTTGAAGTGACTATAATAATAATAAAAAAACTTATAACATCTTGTATACGTAGCAAGTCCAGTCCAAGCAAATCAACGCATGCCTACGCATCTACATGTAATTAAACCAGCGAGTGTGGGACACCCTAGGTGAAGGAAATGAACAACACGGCGTTGTATTCCTTCATCGTCTGGAGAGGGATGAAGGTGAACTTTCCATCGAAGCGAGGGACCACTATAGAAGATAAGTTGGAGGAGCATAGAAAAGTGTACAACTTACAGTTCAAGAAGTTTGCATCAGCTTATGAGGTCAGCCAGAAGGTTTTCAAACGGAATTTGCGTCAATCGTCAATCTGGGAGTTTTTTCAGCCAGCGTTATCCGTCCGGAAAAAAGACTCCACGTCGTTCTTCTGGGTGATTCCTTAAAAAAAAAGAAAAGTTTTAGTTTCTGTCTTAAATTGCGCCTAAATCAGAAACAACTTACCGTACTAACACGTGTAGCATTATGGCACGTGTGAAGATGTAGTCCATAGGTCATCAATGTTGTCCAAAGGCTGTGATTTCTTCGTCAAAGAGGATAAATTTTACAGCATCTTATCATCATCGTCATCTCATCAGTCCGGTAGGGTCGTCGTTGATGAAGATGGAATGCTGAAAAAGAGAAAGAGAAAGATATATAATTATTGTTACCGGTAACAGAATTTCAGTCTGGATTGAAAAGGTGCACAAACAAAAGCCAACGACAAGGAAAAGACTAGTGCCTCTAAGTAGGAGAGATGGCACCGTCAGCGTTGACGGCAAATAACTCACGAACACTAGCGGACCGTGAGTACTGTGCCACCTATGCATCCTTCCATCTTGATCTTGGAATGAATACGAATCCATCTTCACATTATAGCCACTAGGAATTCCAGCTTCACCGTTAATTATTGTGTAGATTCCAATCGGTACTCACCAGCAAGCACACTTCACAAGTACCACCTAACTTTGTCACACATTTAAGACCCCAACAATCCTGCACCACTGTCCGTTACAATTTTTTCAGTTGATGATGCATCGTTTAAAAAATTGACGTTTCAATGAAGAAAAAAACATGCACGCCTACGTTGATCAAAATTTCGATTTTCACGACTTTCACCCACTGCGCATCCCCTTCCATAGTCGCTACCATAGCAACACCATTAACACCGAATAGGGACTTTTTGGTGAATAAAAAATTCGTTTAGGGACCGTCCAATCGATGTGGCAGAATGCTATCATCGAAGATCTTTTTGTTTATGGAGTTCGAAGGACCACTACCGTGAGCTCGATCGTTGCATTTCAGAGTAGTAGTGATAGGCTTTAGATATAGTA
This sequence comes from Ochlerotatus camptorhynchus, assembly GCF_037179485.1. Classification (NCBI taxonomy): domain Eukaryota; kingdom Metazoa; phylum Arthropoda; class Insecta; order Diptera; family Culicidae; genus Ochlerotatus; species Ochlerotatus camptorhynchus. The sequence goes on from NW_027041207.1 coordinate 166,565, forward strand.
CCAATTTTTGTAGAAAAAAAAAATCAGCTAGATTGATAGGAGCTAGGGCAGGAGCACATATGTGATTGGCAGGGAATGTGGTTGGAGTTTAAAGGTACTGAAAAATCACCCCTAATGATGATTTTGATTGAAACTGAAAATCGGTTTCGATCGAAATTAGTAATAGAGGTGACTTTTCAGTACATTTAACGAGGGCTTATCACATATGTGCTCCTTTTAGCTTGTTAGTTAGCTACCTCAAAATTTACCATTCACTTATAGTAGCTAGCTAGTTAAAAGAGTGGTATCATATTTCCCGGATTTTAATTTCAGATTGGGCCATTGATCAGTTTGACGTTTAAGATAAATCCAATAAATTAGAACGTAACAACAATAAATTTCAGATGACGACCTTTCGTTTGAGCTTATTGCCAAAACGTCAACCCAATCACGTAAGTTTAACGATAAACCTGGTGCACAATGACAATGCATTAATCTGCGAGTAAATAACCTAGCTCTTACGTGAAGAAATGGAAGGTCGAAGGTCACACCTTTGAAACAAATAACTACACCAAGATTGGAGCTTTTCGTAGCTTTAGAGAGTGTCTAGGATAAGAGAGAAGCGGACTGGTTGTTTTTACTCAACTGTCAAAGCCAGAACCAATCGAGCAACGCATGTCTTGATTGAAATGGCAGTGTTGCTAGAAACCACCTAGGCATAGGTTGCCAAGGTCGTTGGTTTTGAATATGTTTTTCTCTTATCCCAAAAACCCTCTTTACGTAGCACCTTTGGCTGTTGCGTTGCGCTATATAAGTAAAGAACGTCGTACCTTCGGTAGTCAAGATGCTGTTTAAACGAGTGGTGCGACAGTCAACATTGCTCAGGTGTTACTATTTCTTCGACTCCAACTTGGACACCTGATGCTCAAAAAATGCTTCCGATTCTGACTCCACATCCCTGGTTGTTGGTTATTTAAGTTGTATTTAATTAAAGGCGTCTGTACAATAGTGCATTTCTTAAAATTCCTACGTACAGTATTTGGAAAACAAATCAATAAATATTTCACCAAACATAATAGGTAACCATCATGGCTAACCCTCCTCAATTCAAATCAATTCCGTCCCGTTACATCATTTACCACCGGAATCACGCGAACGGTGCCAAGTTTGTCACGACTGGGATAATGTCTGTAGTATCAAAATATGTCCAAACAGAATCATAGTGTCTATATGGATAATGCTTATTTATTCCCACGTATACCAGATGATTTAGGCTCTCCAAATCGTACTGCAGTTCAGATGATTTGTTTTACTAGATCAACAAAGACTGGGATAATATCTATAGTATCGAAATATCGATATGGAAAGCCTAGAACATTTGGCATACACGAAAATAGGTTGTCATGAGCCACATAGACACTTTGAATCTGTTTGGACATGTTTCGATACTACAGATATTGAATTAGTCTTGGGTGATCTAGTAGAAAAATAATCTGATCTCCATCTATGGGGCGACCCCGGCGTAGTGGTTAGCATCCATACCTCTCACGCCAAAGTCACGAGTTCAAATCTCACCTCCGGACAAGTCACGAATGACCCAAGAGCGTTGAAGTGACTATAATAATAATAAAAAAAAACTTATAACATCTTGTATACGTAGCAAGTCCAGTCCAAGCAAATCAACGCATGCCTACGCATCTACATGTAATTAAACCAGCGAGTGTGGGACACTAGGATACCCTAGGTCAAGGAAATGAACAACACGGCGTTGTATTCCTTCATCGTCTGGAGAGGGATGAAGGTGAACTTTCCATCGAAGCGAGGGACCACTATAGAAGATAAGTTGGAGGAGCATAGAAAAGTGTACAACTTACAGTTCAAGAAGTTTGCATCAGCTTATGAGGTCAGCCAGAAGGTTTTCAAACGGAATTTGCGTCAATCGTCAATCTGGGAGTTTTTTCAGCCAGCGTTATCCGTCCGGGAAAAAAGACTCCACGTCGTTCTTCTGGGTGATTCCTTAAAAAAAAGAAAAGTTTTAGTTTCTGTCTTAAATTGCGCCTAAATCAGAAACAACTTACCGTACTAACACGTGTAGCATTATGGCACGTGTGAAGATGTAGTCCATAGGTCATCAATGTTGTCCAAAGGCTGTGATTCCTTCGTCAGAGAGGATAAATTTTACAGCATCATCGTCATTTCATCAGTCCGGTAGGGTCGTCGTTGATGAAGATGGAATGCTGAAAAAGAGAAAGAGAAAGATATATAACTATTGTTACCGGTAACAGAATTTCAGTCTGGATTGAAAAGGTGCACAAACAAAAGCCAACGACAAGGAAAAGACTAGTGCCTCTAAGTAGGAGAGATGGCACCGTCAGCGTTGACGGCAAATAACTCACGAACACTAGCGGACCGTGAGTACTGTGCCACCTATGCATCCTTCCATCTTGATCTTGGAATGAATACGAATCCATCTTCACATTATAGCCACTAGTAATTCCAGCTTCATCGTTAATTATTGTGTAGATTCCAATCGGTACTCACCAGCAAGCACACTTCACAAGTACCACCTAACTTTGTCACACATTTAAGACCCCAACAATCCTGCACCACTGTCCGTTACAATTTTTTCAGTTGATGATGCATCGTTTAAAAAATTGACGTTTCACTGAAGAAAAAAACATGCACGCCTACGTTGATCAAAATTTCGATTTTCACGACTTTCACCCACTGCGCATCCCCTTCCATAGTCGCTACCATAGCAACACCATTAACACCGAATAGGGACTTTTTGGGGAATAAAAAATTCGTTTAGGGACCGTCCAATCGATGTGGCAGAATGCTATCATCGAAGATCTTTTTGTTTATGGAGTTCGAAGGACCACTACCGTGAGCTCGATCGTTGCATTTCAGAGTAGTAGTGATAGGCTTTAGATATAGTACCAATTTTTGTAGAAAAAAAAAATCAGCTAGATTGATAGGAGCTAGGGCAGGAGCACATATGTGATTGGCAGGGAATGTGGTTGGAGTTTAAAGGTACTGAAAAATCACCCCTAATGATGATTTTGATTGAAACTGAAAATCGCTTTCGATCGAAATTAGTAATAGAGGTGACTTTTCAGTACATTTAACGAGGGCTTATCACATATGTGCTCCTTTTAGCTTGTTAGTTAGCTACCTCAAAATTTACCATTCACTTATAGTAGCTAGCTAGTTAAAAGAGTGGTATCATATTTCCCGGATTTTAATTTCAGATTGGGCCATTGATCAGTTTGACGTTTAAGATAAATCCAAGAAATTAGAACGTAACAACAATAAATTTCAGATGACGACCTTTCGTTTGAGCTTATTGCCAAAACGTCAACCCAATCACGTAAGTTTAACGATAAACCTGGTGCACAATGACAATGCATTAATCTGCGAGTAAATAACCTAGCTCTTACGTGAAGAAATGGAAGGTCGAAGGTCACACCTTTGAAACAAATAACTACCGTGACCGCCCCTTATTGTGCGCAGTTCCTAATTGTGCGCATTTCAAGCATTCTTTCTACATTTTACGAACATTACTCATTGTTATCACCACAATATTATTTTTCTTTGAAGCACTGTTGAATAACATATCTGAATTCACAATAATATTTGTATTTTACAGAAATTAAGTGAACAAAATAAAAAAAAAACGCAATCTACAACACTGAAAACGTTAAAAAATCAGCTCCGTTAGCTTAAACGTTTGCACCGCGTTCGAAGTGTTGTTTTAAATTTCGAAGTGAAACCCAGTAAAAGAATTGGAATATTTACCGCAGTTGGTAATATATATTTGCATTAATCGTATCCTACTCAAAAACTAGCGGTTACATACATAATTTTTGTGCAAAATTACGATTTACTATTGCGCAGAATTAGGCACCATTGTTTTTATTTATGTTCCTAATCATGCGCAGAGTGCTCCAAGATGAATCGTGGCCGGAAGAATGTGCAGTACAATCAAAATCACATGGTTCTGGCCATGGATATGGTCAGAAGAGGATTTTCGGTTCGTCGAGCCGCCAAAGTCCATGGAATACCTGAGAGCACTCTTCGTAAAAAAAATTGCCCTTGGCACTTCGGAAGCAATGCGTCCAGGAAGACCAACCGTTTTAAATAAGCAAGAGGAGGACCGCATCATCCAGTGGATAATCGAGATGGCTAGGGCTGGCTTCCCGGTGGACTCCCAATGTCTGAAAACGTTGGTCGCATATTACCTTAAATCCACAGGACATTCAAGTTTCCAAAAAATGCATTCTCCTGGTCGAAAATGGTTAACACTATTTTTGAAACGGCATCCCAACATTTCCCGAAAAATCCCAGGTGCCCTTTCGAAACAAGTATGTATGTCACTGAAGGTAAAATTAGGAGCTGGTTTGAAGAAGTCGACCGGCATATTGAACAAGCTAGCTTGAAAGATGTCATGAAGCATCCGACCCGAATTTTCAATATGGATGAAACATCAATTCGACTTGTGCCCATAAAAGAATCCTGTAAAATTCTTCAATATAAAGTGTAATTACATTTTGTTTTCCTTTTGCATGCAATAACCATTATATTCCAAAAATTAATTGCTATTTTTTAGCTGCGCACAATTAGGAACAAATGTGCGCACAATTAGGAACATGCGCAATAAAGTGCGCATAATTAGGCACCCAACATCGGTGTATAAAATGATCGCTTTTGACACAATGGTCGGGTTACCTATAATATTAATATATTGTTTCGATTGTTATAGATATTAGCAATACATTCTACTAAATAATTAATTTAAAAGTCACTTGTAATGTAATGTTTAAATCACAAAAACATCTTAACTGCGCACAATATGGTACCTTCACGGTACACCAAGATTGGAGCTTTTCGTAGCTTTAGAGAGTGTCTAGGATAAGAGAGAAGCGGACTGGTTGATTTTACTCAACTGTCAAAGCCAGAACCAATCGAGCAACGCATGTCTTGATTGAAATGGCAGTGTTGCTAGAAACCACCTAGGCATAGGTTGCCAAGGTCGTTGGTTTTGAATATGTTTTTCTCTTATCCCAAAAACCCTCTTTACGTAGCACCTTTGGCTGTTGCGTTGCGCTATATAAGTAAAGAACGTCGTACCTTCGGTAGTCAAGATGCTGTTTAAACGAGTGGTGCGACAGTCAACATTGCTCAGGTGTTACTATTTCTTCGACTCCAACTTGGACACCTGATGCTCAAAAAATGCTTCCGATTCTGACTCCACATCAATGGTTGTTGGTTATTTAAGTTGTATTTAATTAAAGGCGTCTGTACAATAGTGCATTTCTTAAAATTCCTACGTACAGTATTTGGAAAACAAATCAATAAATATTTCACCAAACATAATAGGTAACCATCATGGCTAACCCTCCTCAATTCAAATCAATTCCGTCCCGTTACATCATTTACCACCGGAATCACGCGAACGGTGCCAAGTTTGTCACGACTGGGATAAAGTCTGTAGTATCAAAATATGTCCAAACAGAATCATAGTGTCTATATGGATAATGCTTATTTATTCCCACGTATACCAGATGATTTAGGCTCTCCAAATCGTACTGCAGTTCAGATGATTTGTTTTACTAGATCAACAAAGACTGGGATAATATCTATAGTATCGAAATATCGATATGGAAAGCCTAGAACATTTGGCATACACGAAAATAGGTTGTCATGAGCCACATAGACACTTTGAATCTGTTTGGACATGTTTCGATACTACAGATATTGAATTAGTCTTGGGTGATCTAGTAGAAAAATAATCTGATCTCCATCTATGGGGCGACCCCGGCGTAGTGGTTAGCATCCATACCTCTCACGCCAAAGCCACGAGTTCAAATCTCACCTCCGGACAAGTCACGAATGACCCAAGAGCGTTGAAGTGACTATAATAATAATAAAAAAAACTTATAACATCTTGTATACGTAGCAAGTCCAGTCCAAGCAAATCAACGCATGCCTACGCATCTACATGTAATTAAACCACCGAGTGTGGGACACTAGGATACCCTAGGTCAAGGAAATGAACAACACGGCGTTGTATTCCTTCATCGTCTGGAGAGGGATGAAGGTGAACTTTCCATCGAAGCGAGGGACCACTATAGAAGATAAGTTGGAGGAGCATAGAAAAGTGTACAACTTACAGTTCAAGAAGTTTGCATCAGCTTATGAGGTCGGCCAGAAGGTTTTCAAACGGAATTTCAATCGTCAATCTGGGAGTTTTTTTCAGCCAGCGTTATCCGTCCGGGAAAAAAGACTCCACGTCGTTCTTCTGGGTGATTCCTTAAAAAAAAGAAAAGTTTTAGTTTCTGTCTTAAATTGCGCCTAAATCAGAAACAACTTACCGTACTAACACGTGTAGCATTATGGCACGTGTGAAGATGTAGTCCATAGGTCATCAATGTTGTCCAAAGGCTGTGATTCCTTCGTCAGAGAGGATAAATTTTACAGCATCTTATCATCATCGTCATCTCATCAGTCCGGTAGGGTCGTCGTTGATGAAGATGGAATGCTGAAAAAGAGAAAGAGAAAGATATATAATTATTGTTACCGGTAACAGAATTTCAGTCCGGATTGAAAAGGTGCACAAACAAAAGCCAACGACAAGGAAAAGACTAGTGCCTCTAAGTAGGAGAGATGGCACCGTCAGCGTTGACGGCAAATAACTCACGAACACTAGCGGACCGTGAGTACTGTGCCACCTATGCAACCTTCCATCTTGATCTTGGAATGAATACGAATCCATCTTCACATTATAGCCACTAGTAATTCCAGCTTCACCGTTAATTATTGTGTAGATTCCAATCGGTACTCACCAGCAAGCACACTTCACAAGTACCACCTAACTTTGTCACACATTTAAGACCCCAACAATCCTGCACCACTGTCCGTTACAATTTTTTCAGTTGATGATGCATCGTTTAAAAAATTGACGTTTCAATGAAGAAAAAAACATGCACGCCTACGTTGATCAAAATTTCGATTTTCACGACTTTCACCCACTGCGCATCCCCTTCCATAGTCGCTACCATAGCAACACCATTAACACCGAATAGGGACTTTTTGGTGAATAAAAAATTCGTTTAGGGACCGTGCTTTCGAGCAAACCAATCGATGTGGCAGAATGCTATCATCGAAGATCTTTTTGTTTATGGAGTTCGAAGGACCACTACCGTGAGCTCGATCGTTGCATTTCAGAGTAGTAGTGATAGGCTTTAGATATAGTACCAATTTTTGTAGAAAAAAAAAATCAGCTAGATTGATAGGAGCTAGGGCAGGAGCACATATGTGATTGGCAGGGAATGTGGTTGGAGTTTAAAGGTACTGAAAAATCACCCCTAATGATGATTTTGATTGAAACTGAAAATCGGTTTCGATCGAAATTAGTAATAGAGGTGACTTTTCAGTACATTTAACGAGGGCTTATCACATATGTGCTCCTTTTAGCTTGTTAGTTAGCTACCTCAAAATTTACCATTCACTTATAGTAGCTAGCTAGTTAAAAGAGTGGTATCATATTTCCCGGATTTTAATTTCAGATTGGGCCATTGATCAGTTTGACGTTTAAGATAAATCCAAGAAATTAGAACGTAACAACAATAAATTTCAGATGACGACCTTTCGTTTGAGCTTATTGCCAAAACGTCAACCCAATCACGTAAGTTTAACGATAAACCTGGTGCACAATGACAATGCATTAATCTGCGAGTAAATAACCTAGCTCTTACGTGAAGAAATGGAAGGTCGAAGGTCACACCTTTGAAACAAATAACTACCGTGACCGCCCCTTATTGTGCGCAGTTCCTAATTGTGCGCATTTCAAGCATTCTTTCTACATTTTACGAACATTACTCATTGTTATCACCACAATATTATTTTTCTTTGAAGCACTGTTGAATAACATATCTGAATTCACAATAATATTTGTATTTTACAGAAATTAAGTGAACAAAATAAAAAAAAAAACGCAATCTACAACACTGAAAACGTTAAAAAATCAGCTCCGTTAGCTTAAACGTTTGCACCGCGTTCGAAGTGTTGTTTTAAATTTCGAAGTGAAACCCAGTAAAAGAATTGGAATATTTACCGCAGTTGGTAAGATATATTTGCATTAATCGTATCCTACTCAAAAACTAGCGGTTACATACATAATTTTTGTGCAAAATTACGATTTACTATTGCGCAGAATTAGGCACCATTGTTTTTATTTATGTTCCTAATCATGCGCAGAGTGCTCCAAGATGAATCGTGGCCGGAAGAATGTGCAGTACAATCAAAATCACATGGTTCTGGCCATGGATATGGTCAGAAGAGGATTTTCAGTTCGTCGAGCCGCCAAAGTCCATGGAATCCCTGAGAGCACTCTTCGTAAAAAAAATTGCCCTTGGCACTTCGGAAGCAATGCGTCCAGGAAGACCAACCGTTTTAAATAAGCAAGAGGAGGACCGCATCATCCAGTGGATAATCGAGATGGCTAGGGCTGGCTTCCCGGTGGACTCCCAATGTCTGAAAACGTTGGTCGCATATTACCTTAAATCCACAGGACATTCAAGTTTCCAAAAAATGCATTCTCCTGGTCGAAAATGGTTAACACTATTTTTGAAACGGCATCCCAACATTTCCCGAAAAATCCCAGGTGCCCTTTCGAAACAAGTATGTATGTCACTGAAGGTAAAATTAGGAGCTGGTTTGAAGAAGTCGACCGGCATATTGAACAAGCTAGCTTGAAAGATGTCATGAAGCATCCGACCCGAATTTTCAATATGGATGAAACATCAATTCGACTTGTGCCCATAAAAGAATCCTGTAAAATTCTTCAATATAAAGTGTAATTACATTTTGTTTTCCTTTTGCATGCAATAACCATTATATTCCAACAATTAATTGCTATTTTTTAGCTGCGCACAATTAGGAACAAATGTGCGCACAATTAGGAACATGCGCAATAAAGTGCGCATAATTAGGCACCCAACATCGGTGTATAAAATGATCGCTTTTGACACAATGGTCGGGTTACCTATAATATTAATATATTGTTTCGATTGTTATAGATATTAGCAATACATTCTACTAAATAATTAATTTAAAAGTCACTTGTAATGTAATGTTTAAATCACAAAAACATCTTAACTGCGCACAATATGGTACCTTCACGGTACACCAAGATTGGAGCTTTTCGTAGCTTTAGAGAGTGTCTAGGATAAGAGAGAAGCGGACTGGTTGATTTTACTCAACTGTCAAAGCCAGAACCAATCGAGCAACGCATGTCTTGATTGAAATGGCAGTGTTGCTAGAAACCACCTAGGCATAGGTTGCCAAGGTCGTTGGTTTTGAATATGTTTTTCTCTTATCCCAAAAACCCTCTTTACGTAGCACCTTTGGCTGTTGCGTTGCGCTATATAAGTAAAGAACGTCGTACCTTCGGTAGTCAAGATGCTGTTTAAACGAGTGGTGCGACAGTCAACATTGCTCAGGTGTTACTATTTCTTCGACTCCAACTTGGACACCTGATGCTCAAAAAATGCTTCCGATTCTGACTCCACATCCCTGGTTGTTGGTTATTTAAGTTGTATTTAATTAAAGGCGTCTGTACAATAGTGCATTTCTTAAAATTCCTACGTACAGTATTTGGAAAACAAATCAATAAATATTTCACCAAACATAATAGGTAACCATCATGGCTAACCCTCCTCAATTCAAATCAATTCCGTCCCGTTACATCATTTACCACCGGAATCACGCGAACGGTGCCAAGTTTGTCACGACTGGGATAAAGTCTGTAGTATCAAAATATGTCCAAACAGAATCATAGTGTCTATATGGATAATGCTTATTTATTCCCACGTATACCAGATGATTTAGGCTCTTCAAATCGTACTGCAGTTCAGATGATTTGTTTTACTAGATCAACAAAGACTGGGATAATATCTATAGTATCGAAATATCGATATGGAAAGCCTAGAACATTTGGCATACACGAAAATAGGTTGTCATGAGCCACATAGACACTTTGAATCTGTTTGGACATGTTTCGATACTACAGATATTGAATTAGTCTTGGGTGATCTAGTAGAAAAATAATCTGATCTCCATCTATGGGGCGACCCCGGCGTAGTGGTTAGCATCCATACCTCTCACGCCAAAGTCACGAGTTCAAATCTCACCTCCGGACAAGTCACGAATGACCCAAGAGCGTTAAAGTGACTATAATAATAAAAAAAAAACTTCTAACAATGCATGCCTACGCATCTACATGTAATTAAACCAGCGAGTGTGGGACACTAGGATACCCTAGGTCAAGGAAATGAACAACACGGCGTTGTATTCCTTCATCGTCTGGAGAGGGATGAAGGTGAACTTTCCATCGAAGCGAGGGACCACTATAGAAGATAAGTTGGAGGAGCATAGAAAAGTGTACAACTTACAGTTCAAGAAGTTTGCATCAGCTTATGAGGTCAGCCAGAAGGTTTTCAAACGGAATTTGCGTCAATCGTCAATCTGGGAGTTTTTTCAGCCAGCGTTATCCGTCCGGGAAAAAAGACTCCACGTCGTTCTTCTGGGTGATTCCTTAAAAAAAAAGAAAAGTTTTAGTTTCTGTCTTAAATTGCGCCTAAATCAGAAACAACTTACCGTACTAACACGTGTAGCATTATGGCACGTGTGAAGATGTAGTCCATAGGTCATCAATGTTGTCCAAAGGCTGTGATTCCTTCGTCAGAGAGGATAAATTTTACAGCATCATCGTCATTTCATCAGTCCGGTAGGGTCGTCGTTGATGAAGATGGAATGCTGAAAAAGAGAAAGAGAAAGATATATAACTATTGTTACCGGTAACAGAATTTCAGTCTGGATTGAAAAGGTGCACAAACAAAAGCCAACGACAAGGAAAAGACTAGTGCCTCTAAGTAGGAGAGATGGCACCGTCAGCGTTGACGGCAAATAACTCACGAACACTAGCGGACCGTGAGTACTGTGCCACCTATGCATCCTTCCATCTTGATCTTGGAATGAATACGAATCCATCTTCACATTATAGCCACTAGGAATTCCAGCTTCACCGTTAATTATTGTGTAGATTCCAATCGGTACTCACCAGCAAGCACACTTCACAAGTACCACCTAACTTTGTCACACATTTAAGACCCCAACAATCCTGCACCACTGTCCGTTACAATTTTTTCAGTTGATGATGCATCGTTTAGAAAATTGACGTTTCAATGAAGAAAAAAACATGCACGCCTACGTTGATCAAAATTTCGATTTTCACGACTTTCACCCACTGCGCATTCCCTTCCATAGTCGCTACCATAGCAACACCATTAACACCGAATAGGGACTTTTTGGTGAATAAAAAATTCGTTTAGGGACCGTCCAATCGATGTGGCAGAATGCTATCATCGAAGATCTTTTTGTTTATGGAGTTCGAAGGACCACTACCGTGAGCTCGATCGTTGCATTTCAGAGTAGTAGTGATAGGCTTTAGATATAGTACCAATTTTTGTAGAAAAAAAAAATCAGCTAGATTGATAGGAGCTAGGGCAGGAGCACATATGTGATTGGCAGGGAATGTGGTTGGAGTTTAAAGGTACTGAAAAATCACCCCTAATGATGATTTTGATTGAAACTGAAAATCGCTTTCGATCGAAATTAGTAATAGAGGTGACTTTTCAGTACATTTAACGAGGGCTTATCACATATGTGCTCCTTTTAGCTTGTTAGTTAGCTACCTCAAAATTTACCATTCACTTATAGTAGCTAGCTAGTTAAAAGAGTGGTATCATATTTCCCGGATTTTAATTTCAGATTGGGCCATTGATCAGTTTGACGTTTAATGACGATTTATAATCCAAGAAATTAGAACGTAACAACAATAAATTTCAGATGACGACCTTTCGTTTGAGCTTATTGCCAAAACGTCAACCCAATCACGTAAGTTTAAAGATAAACCTGGTGCACAATGACAATGCATTAATCTGCGAGTAAATAACCTAGCTCTTACGTGAAGAAATGGAAGGTCGAAGGTCACACCTTTGAAACAAATAACTACACCAAGATTGGAGCTTTTCGTAGCTTTAGAGAGTGTCTAGGATAAGAGAGAAGCGGACTGGTTGATTTTACTCAACTGTCAAAGCCAGAACCAATCGAGCAACGCATGTCTTGATTGAAATGGCAGTGTTGCTAGAAACCACCTAGGCATAGGTTGCCAAGGTCTTTGGTTTTGAATATGTTTTTCTCTTATCCCAAAAACCCTCTTTACGTAGCACCTTTGGCTGTTGCGTTGCGCTATATAAGTAAAGAACGTCGTACCTTCGGTAGTCAAGATGCTGTTTAAACGAGTGGTGCGACAGTCAACATTGCTCAGGTGTTACTATTTCTTCGACTCCAACTTGGACACCTGATGCTCAAAAAATGCTTCCGATTCTGACTCCACATCCCTGGTTGTTGGTTATTTAAGTTGTATTTAATTAAAGGCGTCTGTACAATAGTGCATTTCTTAAAATTCCTACGTACAGTATTTGGAAAACAAATCAATAAATATTTCACCAAACATAATAGGTAACCATCATGGCTAACCCTCCTCAATTCAAATCAATTCCGTCCCGTTACATCATTTACCACCGGAATCACGCGAACGGTGCCAAGTTTGTCACGACTGGGATAAAGTCTGTAGTATCAAAATATGTCCAAACAGAATCATAGTGTCTATATGGATAATGCTTATTTATTCCCACGTATACCAGATGATTTAGGCTCTCCAAATCGTACTGCAGTTCAGATGATTTGTTTTACTAGATCAACAAAGACTGGGATAATATCTATAGTATCGAAATATCGATATGGAAAGCCTAGAACATTTGGCATACACGAAAATAGGTTGTCATGAGCCACATAGACACTTTGAATCTGTTTGGACATGTTTCGATACTACAGATATTGAATTAGTCTTGGGTGATCTAGTAGAAAAATAATCTGATCTCCATCTATGGGGCGACCCCGGCGTAGTGGTTAGCATCCATACCTCTCACGCCAAAGTCACGAGTTCAAATCTCAGCTCCGGACAAGTCACGAATGACCCAAGAGCGTTAAAGTGACTATAATAATAAAAAAAAAACTTCTAACATCTTGTATACGTAGCAAGTCCAGTCCAAGCAAATCAATGCATGCCTACGCATCTACATGTAATTAAACCAGCGAGTGTGGGACACCCTAGGTGAAGGAAATGAACAACACGGCGTTGTATTCCTTCATCGTCTGGAGAGGGATGAAGGTGAACTTTCCATCGAAGCGAGGGACCACTATAGAAGATAAGTTGGAGGAGCATAGAAAAGTGTACAACTTACAGTTCAAGAAGTTTGCATCAGCTTATGAGGTCAGCCAGAAGGTTTTCAAACGGAATTTGCGTCAATCGTCAATCTGGGAGTTTTTTCAGCCAGCGTTATCCGTCCGGGAAAAAAGACTCCACGTCGTTCTTCTGGGTGATTCCTTAAAAAAAAAGAAAAGTTTTAGTTTCTGTCTTAAATTGCGCCTAAATCAGAAACAACTTACCGTACTAACACGTGTAGCATTATGGCACGTGTGAAGATGTAGTCCATAGGTCATCAATGTTGTCCAAAGGCTGTGATTCCTTCGTCAGAGAGGATAAATTTTACAGCATCATCGTCATTTCATCAGTCCGGTAGGGTCGTCGTTGATGAATATGGAATGCTGAAAAAGAGAAAGAGAAAGATATATAATTATTGTTACCGGTAACAGAATTTCAGTCCGGATTGAAAAGGTGCACAAACAAAAGCCAACGACAAGGAAAAGACTAGTGCCTCTAAGTAGGAGAGATGGCACCGTCAGCGTTGACGGCAAATAACTCACGAACACTAGCGGACCGTGAGTACTGTGCCACCTATGCATCCTTCCATCTTGATCTTGGAATGAATACGAATCCATCTTCACATTATAGCCACTAGGAATTCCAGCTTCACCGTTAATTATTGTGTAGATTCCAATCGGTACTCACCAGCAAGCACACTTTACAAGTACCACCTAACTTTGTCACACATTTAAGACCCCAACAATCCTGCACCACTGTCCGTTACAATTTTTTCAGTTGATGATGCATCGTTTAAAAAATTGACGTTTCAATGAAGAAAAAAACATGCACGCCTACGTTGATCAAAATTTCGATTTTCACGACTTTCACCCACTGCGCATCCCCTTCCATAGTCGCTACCATAGCAAAACCATTAACACCGAATAGGGACTTTTTGGTGAATAAAAAATTCGTTTAGGGACCGTGCTTTCGAGCAAACCAATCGATGTGGCAGAATGCTATCATCGAAGATCTTTTTGTTTATGGAGTTCGAAGGACCACTACCGTGAGCTCGATCGTTGCATTTCAGAGTAGTAGTGATAGGCTTTAGATATAGTACCAATTTTTGTAGAAAAAAAAAATCAGCTAGATTGATAGGAGCTAGGGCAGGAGCACATATGTGATTGGCAGGGAATGTGGTTGGAGTTTAAAGGTACTGAAAAATCACCCCTAATGATGATTTTGATTGAAACTGAAAATCGGTTTCGATAGAAATTAGTAATAGAGGTGACTTTTCAGTACATTTAACGAGGGCTTATCACATATGTGCTCCTTTTAGCTTGTTAGTTAGCTACCTCAAAATTTACCATTCACTTATAGTAGCTAGCTAGTTAAAAGAGTGGTATCATATTTCCCGGATTTTAATTTCAGATTGGGCCATTGATCAGTTTGACGTTCAAGATAAATCCAAGAAATTAGAACGTAACAACAATAAATTTCAGATGACGACCTTTCGTTTGAGCTTATTGCCAAAACGTCAACCCAATCACGTAAGTTTAACGATAAACCTGGTGCACAATGACAATGCATTAATCTGCGAGTAAATAACCTAGCTCTTACGTGAAGAAATGGAAGGTCGAAGGTCACACATTTGAAACAAATAACTACACCAAGATTGGAGCTTTTCGTAGCTTTAGAGAGTGTCTAGGATAAGAGAGAAGCGGACTGGTTGATTTTACTCAACTGTCAAAGCCAGAACCAATCGAGCAACGCATGTCTTGATTGAAATGGCAGTGTTGCTAGAAACCACCTAGGCATAGGTTGCCAAGGTCGTTGGTTTTGAATATGTTTTTCTCTTATCCCAAAAACCCTCTTTACGTAGCACCTTTGGCTGTTGCGTTGCGCTATATAAGTAAAGAACGTCGTACCTTCGGTAGTCAAGATGCTGTTTAAACGAGTGGTGCGACAGTCAACATTGCTCAGGTGTTACTATTTCTTCGACTCGAACTTGGACACCTGATGCTCAAAAAATGCTTCCGATTCTGACTCCACATCCCTGGTTGTTGGTTATTTAAGTTGTATTTAATTAAAGGCGTCTGTACAATAGTGCATTTCTTAAAATTCCTACGTACAGTATTTGGAAAACAAATCAATAAATATTTCACCAAACATAATAGGTAACCATCATGGCTAACCCTCCTCAATTCAAATCAATTCCGTCCCGTTACATCATTTACCACCGGAATCACGCGAACGGTGCCAAGTTTGTCACGACTGGGATAAAGTCTTTAGTACCAAAATATGTCCAAACAGAATCATAGTGTCTATATGGATAATGCTTATTTATTCCCACGTATACCAGATGATTTAGGCTCTCCAAATCGTACTGCAGTTCAGATGATTTGTTTTACTAGATCAACAAAGACTGGGATAATATCTATAGTATCGAAATATCGATATGGAAAGCCTAGAACATTTGGCATACACGAAAATAGGTTGTCATGAGCCACATAGACACTTTGAATCTGTTTGGACATGTTTCGATACTACAGATATTGAATTAGTCTTGGGTGATCTAGTAGAAAAATAATCTGATCTCCATCTATGGGGCGACCCCGGCGTAGTGGTTAGCATCCATACCTCTCACGCCAAAGTCACGAGTTCAAATCTCACCTCCGGACAAGTCACGAATGACCCAAGAGCGTTAAAGTGACTATAATAATAAAAAAAAAACTTCTAACATCTTGTATACGTAGCAAGTCCAGTCCAAGCAAATCAATGCATGCCTACGCATCTACATGTAATTAAACCAGCGAGTGTGGGACACTAGGATACCCTAGGTCAAGGAAATGAACAACACGGCGTTGTATTCCTTCATCGTCTGGAGAGGGATGAAGGTGAACTTTCCATCGAAGCGAGGGACCACTATAGAAGATAAGTTGGAGGAGCATAGAAAAGTGTACAACTTACAGTTCAAGAAGTTTGCATCAGCTTATGAGGTCAGCCAGAAGGTTTTCAAACGGAATTTGCGTCAATCGTCAATCTGGGAGTTTTTTCAGCCAGCGTTATCTGTCCGGGAAAAAAGACTCCACGTCGTTCTTCTGGGTGATTCCTTAAAAAAAAGAAAAGTTTTAGTTTCTGTCTTAAATTGCGCCTAAATCAGAAACAACTTACCGTACTAACACGTGTAGCATTATGGCACGTGTGAAGATGTAGTCCATAGGTCATCAATGTTGTCCAAAGGCTGTGATTCCTTTGTCAGAGAGGATGAATTTTACAGCATCTTATCATCATCGTCATCTCATCAGTCCGGTAGGGTCGTCGTTGATGAAGATGGAATGCTGAAAAAGAGAAAGAGAAAGATATATAATTATTGTTACCGGTAACAGAATTTCAGTCTGGATTGAAAAGGTGCACAAACAAAAGCCAACGACAAGGAAAAGACTAGTGCCTCTAAGTAGGAGAGATGGCACCGTCAGCGTTGACGGCAAATAACTCACGAACACTAGCGGACCGTGAGTACTGTGCCACCTATGCATCCTTCCATCTTGATCTTGGAATGAATACGAATCCATCTTCACATTATAGCGACTAGGAATTCCAGCTTCACCGTTAATTATTGTGTAGATTCCAATCGGTACTCACCAGCAAGCACACTTCACAAGTACCACCTAACTTTGTCACACATTTAAGACCCCAACAATCCTGCACCACTGTCCGTTACAATTTTTTCAGTTGATGATGCATCGTTTAAAAAATTGACGTTTCAATGAAGAAAAAAAACATGCACGCCTACGTTGATCAAAATTTCGATTTTCACGACTTTCACCCACTGCGCATCCCCTTCCATAGTCGCTACCATAGCAACACCATTAACACCGAATAGGGACTTTTTGGTGAATAAAAAATTCGTTTAGGGACCGTGCTTTCGAGCAAACCAATCGATGTGGCAGAATGCTATCATCGAAGATCTTTTTGTTTATGGAGTTCGAAGGACCACTACCGTGAGCTCGATCGTTGCATTTCAGAGTAGTAGTGATAGGCTTTAGATATAGTACCAATTTTTGTAGAAAAAAAAAAATCAGCTAGATTGATAGGAGCTAGGGCAGGAGCACATATGTGATTGGCAGGGAATGTGGTTGGAGTTTAAAGGTACTGAAAAATCAGCCCTAATGATGATTTTGATTGAAACTGAAAATCGGTTTCGATCGAAATTAGTAATAGAGGTGACTTTTCAGTACATTTAACGAGGGCTTATCACATATGTGCTCCTTTTAGCTTGTTAGTTAGCTACCTCAAAATTTACCATTCACTTATAGTAGCTAGCTAGTTAAAAGAGTGGTATCATATTTCCCGGATTTTAATTTCAGATTGGGCCATTGATCAGTTTGACGTTTAAGATAAATCCAAGAAATTAGAACGTAACAACAATAAATTTCAGATGACGACCTTTCGTTTGAGCTTATTGCCAAAACGTCAACCCAATCACGTAAGTTTAACGATAAACCTGGTGCACAATGACAATGCATTAATCTGCGAGTAAATAACCTAGCTCTTACGTGAAGAAATGGAAGGTCGAAGGTCACACATTTGAAACAAATAACTACACCAAGATTGGAGCTTTTCGTAGCTTTAGAGAGTGTCTAGGATAAGAGAGAAGCGGACTGGTTGATTTTACTCAACTGTCAAAGCCAGAACCAATCGGTTTCGATCGAAATTAGTAATAGAGGTGACTTTTCAGTACATTTAACGAGGGCTTATCACATATGTGCTCTTTTTAGCTTGTTAGTTAGCTACCTCAAAATTTACCATTCACTTATAGTAGCTAGCTAGTTAAAAGAGTGGTATCATATTTCCCGGATTTTAATTTCAGATTGGGCCAGATTGGGTTTGACGTTTTAGATAAATCCAAGAAATTAGAACGTAACAACAATAAATTTCAGATGACGACCTTTCGTTTGAGCTTATTGCCAAAACGTCAACCCAATCACGTAAGTTTAACGATAAACCTGGTGCACAATGACAATGCATTAATCTGCGAGTAAATAACCTAGCTCTTACGTGAAGAAATGGAAGGTCGAAGGTCACACATTTGAAACAAATAACTACACCAAGATTGGAGCTTTTCGTAGCTTTAGAGAGTGTCTAGGATAAGAGAGAAGCGGACTGGTTGATTTTACTCAACTGTCAAAGCCAGAACCAATCGAGCAACGCATGTCTTGATTGAAATGGCAGTGTTGCTAGAAACCACCTAGGCATAGGTTGCCAAGGTCGTTGGTTTTGAATATGTTTTTCTCTTATCCCAAAAACCCTCTTTACGTAGCACCTTTGGCTGTTGCGTTGCGCTATATAAGTAAAGGACGTCGTACCTTCGGTAGTCAAGATGCTGTTTAAACGAGTGGTGCGACAGTCAACATTGCTCAGGTGTTACTATTTCTTCGACTCCAACTTGGACACCTGATGCTCAAAAAATGCTTCCGATTCTGACTCCACATCCCTGGTTGTTGGTTATTTAAGTTGTATTTAATTAAAGGCGTCTGTACAATAGTGCATTTCTTAAAATTCCTACGTACAGTATTTGGAAAACAAATCAATAAATATTTCACCAAACATAATAGGTAACCATCATGGCTAACCCTCCTCAATTCAAATCAATTCCGTCCCGTTACATCATTTACCACCGGAATCACGCGAACGGTGCCAAGTTTGTCACGACTGGGATAAAGTCTGTAGTATCAAAATATGTCCAAACAGAATCATAGTGTCTATATGGATAATGCTTATTTATTCCCACGTATACCAGATGATTTAGGCTCTCCAAATCGTACTGCAGTTCAGATGATTTGTTTTACTAGATCAACAAAGACTGGGATAATATCTATAGTATCGAAATATCGATATGGAAAGCCTAGAACATTTGGCATACACGAAAATAGGTTGTCATGAGCCACATAGACACTTTGAATCTGTTTGGACATGTTTCGATACTACAGATATTGAATTAGTCTTGGGTGATCTAGTAGAAAAATAATCTGATCTCCATCTATGGGGCGACCCCGGCGTAGTGGTTAGCATCCATACCTCTCACGCCAAAGTCACGAGTTCAAATCTCACCTCCGGACAAGTCACGAATGACCCAAGAGCGTTGAAGTGACTATAATAATAATAAAAAAAACTTATAACATCTTGTATACGTAGCAAGTCCAGTCCAAGCAAATCAACGCATGCCTACGCATCTACATGTAATTAAACCAGCGAGTGTGGGACACTAGGATACCCTAGGTCAAGGAAATGAACAACACGGCGTTGTATTCCTTCATCGCCTGGAGAGGGATGAAGGTGAACTTTCCATCGAAGCGAGGGACCACTATAGAAGATAAGTTGGAGGAGCATAGAAAAGTGTACAACTTACAGTTCAAGAAGTTTGCATCAGCTTATGAGGTCGGCCAGAAGGTTTTCAAACGGAATTTGCGTCAATCGTCAATCTGGGAGTTTTTTTTCAGCCAGCGTTATCCGTCCGGGAAAAAAGACTCCACGTCGTTCTTCTGGGTGATTCCTTAAAAAAAAGAAAAGTTTTAGTTTCTGTCTTAAATTGCGCCTAAATCAGAAACAACTTACCGTACTAACACGTGTAGCATTATGGCACGTGTGAAGATGTAGTCCATAGGTCATCAATGTTGTCCAAAGGCTGTGATTCCTTCGTCAGAGAGGATAAATTTTACAGCATCTTATCATCATCGTCATCTCATCAGTCCGGTAGGGTCGTCGTTGATGAAGATGGAATGCTGAAAAAGAGAAAGAGAAAGATATATAATTATTGTTACCGGTAACAGAATTTCAGTCTGGATTGAAAAGGTGCACAAACAAAAGCCAATGACAAG
This sequence comes from Ochlerotatus camptorhynchus, assembly GCF_037179485.1. NCBI lineage: Eukaryota > Metazoa > Arthropoda > Insecta > Diptera > Culicidae > Ochlerotatus > Ochlerotatus camptorhynchus. Next base: position 186,755 of record NW_027041207.1, read on the forward strand.
GAAAAGACTAGTGCCTCTAAGTAGGAGAGATGGCACCGTCAGCGTTGACGGCAAATAACTCACGAACACTAGCGGACCGTGAGTACTGTGCCACCTATGCATCCTTCCATCTTGATCTTGGAATGAATACGAATCCATCTTCACATTTATAGCCACTAGGAATTCCAGCTTCACCGTTAATTATTGTGTAGATTCCAATCGGTACTCACCAGCAAGCACACTTCACAAGTACCACCTAACTTTGTCACACATTTAAGACCCCAACAATCCTGCACCACTGTCCGTTACAATTTTTTCAGTTGATGATGCATCGTTTAAAAAATTGACGTTTCAATGAAGAAAAAAACATGCACGCCTACGTTGATCAAAATTTCGATTTTCACGACTTTCACCCACTGCGCATTCCCTTCCATAGTCGCTACCATAGCAACACCATTAACACCGAATAGGGACTTTTTGGTGAATAAAAAATTCGTTTAGGGACCGTCCAATCGATGTGGCAGAATGCTATCATCGAAGATCTTTTTGTTTATGGAGTTCGAAGGACCACTACCGTGAGCTCGATCGTTGCATTTCAGAGTAGTAGTGATAGGCTTTAGATATAGTACCTATTTTTGTAGAAAAAAAAAATCAGCTAGATTGATAGGAGCTAGGGCAGGAGCACATATGTGATTGGCAGGGAATGTTGTTGGAGTTTAAAGGTACTGAAAAATCACCCCTAATGATGATTTTGATTGAAACTGAAAATCGGTTTCGATCGAAATTAGTAATAGAGGTGACTTTTCAGTACATTTAACGAGGGCTTATCACATATGTGCTCCTTTTAGCTTGTTAGTTAGCTACCTCAAAATTTACCATTCACTTATAGTAGCTAGCTAGTTAAAAGAGTGGTATCATATTTCCCGGATTTTAATTTCAGATTGGGCCATTGATCAGAACGTAACAACAATAAATTTCAGATGACGACCTTTCGTTTGAGCTTATTGCCAAAACGTCAACCCAATCACGTAAGTTTAACGATAAACCTGGTGCACAATGACAATGCATTAATCTGCGAGTAAATAACCTAGCTCTTACGTGAAGAAATGGAAGGTCGAAGGTCACACCTTTGAAACAAATAACTACACCAAGATTGGAGCTTTTCGTAGCTTTAGAGAGTGTCTAGGATAAGAGAGAAGCGGACTGGTTGATTTTACTCAACTGTCAAAGCCAGAACCAATCGAGCAACGCATGTCTTGATTGAAATGGCAGTGTTGCTAGAAACCACCTAGGCATAGGTTGCCAAGGTCGTTGGTTTTGAATATGTTTTTCTCTTATCCCAAAAACCCTCTTTACGTAGCACCTTTTGGCTGTTGCGTTGCGCTATATAAGTAAAGAACGTCGTACCTTCGGTAGTCAAGATGCTGTTTAAACGAGTGGTGCGACAGTCAACATTGCTCAGGTGTTACTATTTCTTCGACTCCAACTTGGACACCTGATGCTCAAAAAATGCTTCCGATTCTGACTCCACATCCCTGGTTGTTGGTTATTTAAGTTGTATTTAATTAAAGGCGTCTGTACAATAGTGCATTTCTTAAAATTCCTACGTACAGTATTTGGAAAACAAATCAATAAATATTTCACCAAACATAATAGGTAACCATCATGGCTAACCCTCCTCAATTCAAATCAATTCCGTCCCGTTACATCATTTACCACCGGAATCACGCGAACGGTGCCAAGTTTGTCACGACTGGGATAAAGTCTGTAGTATCAAAATATGTCCAAACAGAATCATAGTGTCTATATGGATAATGCTTATTTATTCCCACGTATACCAGATGATTTAGGCTCTCCAAATCGTACTGCAGTTCAGATGATTTGTTTTACTAGATCAACAAAGACTGGGATAATATCTATAGTATCGAAATATCGATATGGAAAGCCTAGAACATTTGGCATACACGAAAATAGGTTGTCATGAGCCACATAGACACTTTGAATCTGTTTGGACATGTTTCGATACTACAGATATTGAATTAGTCTTGGGTGATCTAGTAGAAAAATAATCTGATCTCCATCTATGGGGCGACCCCGGCGTAGTGGTTAGCATCCATACCTCTCACGCCAAAGTCACGAGTTCAAATCTCACCTCCGGACAAGTCACGAATGACACAAGAGCGTTGAAGTGACTATAATAATAATAAAAAAACTTATAACATCTTGTATACTTAGCAAGTCCAGTCCAAGCAAATCAACGCATGCCTACGCATCTACATGTAATTAAACCAGCGAGTGTGGGACACTAGGATACCCTAGGTCAAGGAAATGAACAACACGGCGTTGTATTCCTTCATCGTCTGGAGAGGGATGAAGGTGAACTTTCCATCGAAGCGAGGGACCACTATAGAAGATAAGTTGGAGGAGCATAGAAAAGTGTACAACTTACAGTTCAAGAAGTTTGCATCAGCTTATGAGGTCGGCCAGAAGGTTTTCAAACGGAATTTGCGTCAATCGTCAATCTGGGAGTTTTTTCAGCCAGCGTTATCCGTCCGGGAAAAAAGACTCCACGTCGTTCTTCTGGGTGATTCCTTAAAAAAAAGAAAAGTTTTAGTTTCTGTCTTAAATTGCGCCTAAATCAGAAACAACTTTCCGTACTAACACGTGTAGCATTATGGCACGTGTGAAGATGTAGTCCATAGGTCATCAATGTTGTCCAAAGGCTGTGATTCCTTCGTCAGAGAGGATAAATTTTACAGCATCTTATCATCATCGTCATCTCATCAGTCCGGTAGGGTCGTCGTTGATGAAGATGGAATGCTGAAAAAGAGAAAGAGAAAGATATATAATTATTGTTACCGGTAACAGAATTTCAGTCTGGATTGAAAAGGTGCACAAACAAAAGCCAACGACAAGGAAAAGACTAGTGCCTCTAAGTAGGAGAGATGGCACCGTCAGCGTTGACGGCAAATAACTCACGAACACTAGCGGACCGTGAGTACTGTGCCATCCTTCCATCTTGATCTTGGAATGAATACGAATCCATCTTCACATTATAGCCACTAGGAATTCCAGCTTCACCGTTAATTATTGTGTAGATTCCAATCGGTACTCACCAGCAAGCACACTTCACAAGTACCACCTAACTTTGTCACACATTTAAGACCCCAACAATCCTGCACCACTGTCCGTTACAATTTTTTCAGTTGATGATGCATCGTTTAAAAAATTGACGTTTCAATGAAGAAAAAAAACATGCACGCCTACGTTGATCAAAATTTCGATTTTCACGACTTTCACCCACTGCGCATCCCCTTCCATAGTCGCTACCATAGCAACACCATTAACACCGAATAGGGACTTTTTGGTGAATAAAAAATTCGTTTAGGGACCGTCCAATCGATGTGGCAGAATGCTATCATCGAAGATCTTTTTGTTTATGGAGTTCGAAGGACCACTACCGTGAGCTCGATCGTTGCATTTCAGAGTAGTAGTGATAGGCTTTAGTATAGTACCAATTTTTGTAGAAAAAAAAAATCAGCTAGATTGATAGGAGCTAGGGCAGGAGCACATATGTGATTGGCAGGGAATGTGGTTGGAGTTTAAAGGTACTGAAAAATCACCCCTAATGATGATTTTGATTGAAACTGAAAATCGGTTTCGATCGAAATTAGTAATAGAGGTGACTTTTCAGTACATTTAACGAGGGCTTATCACATATGTGCTCCTTTTAGATTGTTAGTTAGCTACCTCAAAATTTACCATTCACTTATAGTAGCTAGCTAGTTAAAAGAGTGGTATCATATTTCCCGGATTTTAATTTCAGATTGGGCCATTGATCAGTTTGACGTTTAAGATAAATCCAAGAAATTAGAACGTAACAACAATAAATTTCAGATGACGACCTTTCGTTTGAGCTTATTGCCAAAACGTCAACCCAATCACGTAAGTTTAACGATAAACCTGGTGCACAATGACAATGCATTAATCTGCGAGTAAATAACCTAGCTCTTACGTGAAGAAATGGAAGGTCGAAGGTCACACCTTTGAAACAAATAACTACACCAAGATTGGAGCTTTTCGTAGCTTTAGAGAGTGTCTAGGATAAGAGAGAAGCGGACTGGTTGATTTTACTCAACTGTCAAAGCCAGAACCAATCGAGCAACGCATGTCTTGATTGAAATGGCAGTGTTGCTAGAAACCACCTAGGCATAGGTTGCCAAGGTCGTTGGTTTTGAATATGTTTTTCTCTTATCCCAAAAACCCTCTTTACGTAGCACCTTTTGGCTGTTGCGTTGCGCTATATAAGTAAAGAACGTCGTACCTTCGGTAGTCAAGATGCTGTTTAAACGAGTGGTGCGACAGTCAACATTGCTCAGGTGTTACTATTTCTTCGACTCCAACTTGGACACCTGATGCTCAAAAAATGCTTCCGATTCTGACTCCACATCCCTGGTTGTTGGTTATTTAAGTTGTATTTAATTAAAGGCGTCTGTACAATAGTGCATTTCTTAAAATTCCTACGTACAGTATTTGGAAAACAAATCAATAAATATTTCACCAAACATAATAGGTAACCATCATGGCTAACCCTCCTCAATTCAAATCAATTCCGTCCCGTTACATCATTTACCACCGGAATCACGCGAACGGTGCCAAGTTTGTCACGACTGGGATAAAGTCTGTAGTATCAAAATATGTCCAAACAGAATCATAGTGTCTATATGGATAATGCTTATTTATTCCCACGTATACCAGATGATTTAGGCTCTCCAAATCGTACTGCAGTTCAGATGATTTGTTTTACTAGATCAACAAAGACTGGGATAATATCTATAGTATCGAAATATCGATATGGAAAGCCTAGAACATTTGGCATACACGAAAATAGGTTGTCATGAGCCACATAGACACTTTGAATCTGTTTGGACATGTTTCGATACTACAGATATTGAATTAGTCTTGGGTGATCTAGTAGAAAAATAATCTGATCTCCATCTATGGGGCGACCCCGGCGTAGTGGTTAGCATCCATACCTCTCACGCCAAAGTCACGAGTTCAAATCTCACCTCCGGACAAGTCACGAATGACCCAAGAGCGTTAAAGTGACTATAATAATAAAAAAAAAACTTCTAACATCTTGTATACGTAGCAAGTCCAGTCCAAGCAAATCAATGCATGCCTACGCATCTACATGTAATTAAACCAGCGAGTGTGGGACACTAGGATACCCTAGGTGAAGGAAATGAACAACACGGCGTTGTATTGCTTCATCGTCTGGAGAGGGATGAAGGTGAACTTTCCATCGAAGCGAGGGACCACTATAGAAGATAAGTTGGAGGAGCATAGAAAAGTGTACAACTTACAGTTCAAGAAGTTTGCATCAGCTTATGAGGTCAGCCAGAAGGTTTTCAAACGGAATTTGCGTCAATCGTCAATCTGGGAGTTTTTTCAGCCAGCGTTATCCGTCCGGGAAAAAAGACTCCACGTCGTTCTTCTGGGTGATTCCTTAAAAAAAAAGAAAAGTTTTAGTTTCTGTCTTAAATTGCGCCTAAATCAGAAACAACTTACCGTACTAACACGTGTAGCATTATGGCACGTGTGAAGATGTAGTCCATAGGTCATCAATGTTGTCCAAAGGCTGTGATTCCTTCGTCAGAGAGGATGAATTTTACAGCATCTTATCATCATCGTCATCTCATCAGTCCGGTAGGGTCGTCGTTGATGAAGATGGAATGCTGAAAAAGAGAAAGAGAAAGATATATAATTATTGTTACCGGTAACAGAATTTCAGTCTGGATTGAAAAGGTGCACAAACAAAAGCCAACGACAAGGAAAAGACTAGTGCCTCTAAGTAGGAGAGATGGCACCGTCAGCGTTGACGGCAAATAACTCACGAACACTAGCGGACCGTGAGTACTGTGCCACCTATGCATCCTTCCATCTTGATCTTGGAATGAATACGAATCCATCTTCACATTATAGCGACTAGGAATTCCAGCTTCACCGTTAATTATTGTGTAGATTCCAATCGGTACTCACCAGCAAGCACACTTCACAAGTACCACCTAACTTTGTCACACATTTAAGACCCCAACAATCCTGCACCACTGTCCGTTACAATTTTTTCAGTTGATGATGCATCGTTTAAAAAATTGACGTTTCAATGAAGAAAAAAAACATGCACGCCTACGTTGATCAAAATTTCGATTTTCACGACTTTCACCCACTGCGCATCCCCTTCCATAGTCGCTACCATAGCAACACCATTAACACCGAATAGGGACTTTTTGGTGAATAAAAAATTCGTGCTTTCGAGCAAACCAATCGATGTGGCAGAATGCTATCATCGAAGATCTTTTTGTTTATGGAGTTCGAAGGACCACTACCGTGAGCTCGATCGTTGCATTTCAGAGTAGTAGTGATAGGCTTTAGATATAGTACCAATTTTTGTAGAAAAAAAAAATCAGCTAGATTGATAGGAGCTAGGGCAAAAGCACATATGTGATTGGCAGGGAATGTGGTTGGAGTTTAAAGGTACTGAAAAATCACCCCTAATGATGATTTTGATTGAAACTGAAAATCGCTTTCGATCGAAATTAGTAATAGAGGTGACTTTTCAGTACATTTAACGAGGGCTTATCACATATAGGCTCCTTTTAGCTTGTTAGTTAGCTACCTCAAAATTTACCATTCACTTATAGTAGCTAGCTAGTTAAAAGAGTGGTATCATATTTCCCGGATTTTAATTTCAGATTGGGCCATTGATCAGTTTGACGTTTAAGATAAATCCAAGAAATTAGAACGTAACAACAATAAATTTCAGATGACGACCTTTCGTTTGAGCTTATTGCCAAAACGTCAACCCAATCACGTAAGTTTAACGATAAACCTGGTGCACAATGACAATGCATTAATCTGCGAGTAAATAACCTAGCTCTTACGTGAAGAAATGGAAGGTCGAAGGTCACACATTTGAAACAAATAACTACACCAAGATTGGAGCTTTTCGTAGCTTTAGAGAGTGTCTAGGATAAGAGAGAAGCGGACTGGTTGATTTTACTCAACTGTCAAAGCCAGAACCAATCGGTTTCGATCGAAATTAGTAATAGAGGTGACTTTTCAGTACATTTAACGAGGGCTTATCACATATGTGCTCTTTTTAGCTTGTTAGTTAGCTACCTCAAAATTTACCATTCACTTATAGTAGCTAGCTAGTTAAAAGAGTGGTATCATATTTCCCGGATTTTAATTTCAGATTGGGCCAGATTGGGTTTGACGTTTAAGATAAATCCAAGAAATTAGAACGTAACAACAATAAATTTCAGATGACGACCTTTCGTTTGAGCTTATTGCCAAAACGTCAACCCAATCACGTAAGTTTAACGATAAACCTGGTGCACAATGACAATGCATTAATCTGCGAGTAAATAACCTAGCTCTTTCGTGAAGAAATGGAAGGTCGAAGGTCACACATTTGAAACAAATAACTACACCAAGATTGGAGCTTTTCGTAGCTTTAGAGAGTGTCTAGGATAAGAGAGAAGCGGACTGGTTGATTTTACTCAACTGTCAAAGCCAGAACCAATCGAGCAACGCATGTCTTGATTGAAATGGCAGTGTTGCTAGAAACCACCTAGGCATAGGTTGCCAAGGTCGTTGGTTTTGAATATATTTTTCTCTTATCCCAAAAACCCTCTTTACGTAGCACCTTTTGGCTGTTGCGTTGCGCTATATAAGTAAAGAACGTCGTACCTTCGGTAGTCAAGATGCTGTTTAAACGAGTGGTGCGACAGTCAACATTGCTCAGGTGTTACTATTTCTTCGACTCCAACTTGGACACCTGATGCTCAAAAAATGCTTCCGATTCTGACTCCACATCCCTGGTTGTTGGTTATTTAAGTTGTATTTAATTAAAGGCGTCTGTACAATAGTGCATTTCTTAAAATTCCTACGTACAGTATTTGGAAAACAAATCAATAAATATTTCACCAAACATAATAGGTAACCATCATGGCTAACCCTCCTCAATTCAAATCAATTCCGTCCCGTTACATCATTTACCACCGGAATCACGCGAACGGTGCCAAGTTTGTCACGACTGGGATAAAGTCTGTAGTATCAAAATATGTCCAAACAGAATCATAGTGTCTATATGGATAATGCTTATTTATTCCCACGTATACCAGATGATTTAGGCTCTCCAAATCGTACTGCAGTTCAGATGATTTGTTTTACTAGATCAACAAAGACTGGGATAATATCTATAGTATCGAAATATCGATATGGAAAGCCTAGAACATTTGGCATACACGAAAATAGGTTGTCATGAGCCACATAGACACTTTGAATCTGTTTGGACATGTTTCGATACTACAGATATTGAATTAGTCTTGGGTGATCTAGTAGAAAAATAATCTGATCTCCATCTATGGGGCGACCCCGGCGTAGTGGTTAGCATCCATACCTCTCACGCCAAAGTCACGAGTTCAAATCTCACCTCCGGACAAGTCACGAATGACCCAAGAGCGTTAAAGTGACTATAATAATAATAAAAAAAAACTTCTAACATCTTGTATACGTAGCAAGTCCAGTCCAAGCAAATCAATGCATGCCTACGCATCTACATGTAATTAAACCAGCGAGTGTGGGACACCCTAGGTGAAGGAAATGAACAACACGGCGTTTTATTCCTTCATCGTCTGGAGAGGGATGAAGGTGAACTTTCCATCGAAGCGAGGGACCACTATAGAAGATAAGTTGGAGGAGCATAGAAAAGTGTACAACTTACAGTTCAAGAAGTTTGCATCAGCTTATGAGGTCAGCCAGAAGGTTTTCAAACGGAATTTGCGTCAATCGTCAATCTGGGAGTTTTTTTCAGCCAGCGTTATCCGTCCGGGAAAAAAGACTCCACGTCGTTCTTCTGGGTGATTCCTTAAAAAAAAAGAAAAGTTTTAGTTTCTGTCTTAAATTGCGCCTAAATCAGAAACAACTTACCGTACTAACACGTGTAGCATTATGGCACGTGTGAAGATGTAGTCCATAGGTCATCAATGTTGTCCAAAGGCTGTGATTCCTTCGTCAGAGAGGATAAATTTTACAGCATCATCGTCATTTCATCAGTCCGGTAGGGTCATCGTTGATGAAGATGGAATGCTGAAAAAGAGAAAGAGAAAGATATATAATTATTGTTACCGGTAACAGAATTTCAGTCCGGATTGAAAAGGTGCACAAACAAAAGCCAACGACAAGGAAAAGACTAGTGCCTCTAAGTAGGAGAGATGGCACCGTCAGCGTTGACGGCAAATAACTCACGAACACTAGCGGACCGTGCCACCTATGCATCCTTCCATCTTGATCTTGGAATGAATACGAATCCATCTTCACATTATAGCCACTAGGAATTCCAGCTTCACCGTTAATTATTGTGTAGAATCCAATCGGTACTCACCAGCAAGCACACTTCACAAGTACCACCTAACTTTGTCACACATTTAAGACCCCAACAATCCTGCACCACTGTCCGTTACAATTTTTTCAGTTGATGATGCATCGTTTAAAAAATTGACGTTTCAATGAAGAAAAAAACATGCACGCCTACGTTGATCAAAATTTCGATTTTCACGACTTTCACCCACTGCGCATCCCCTTCCATAGTCGCTACCATAGCAACACCATTAACACCGAATAGGGACTTTTTGGTGAATAAAAAATTCGTTTAGGGACCGTCCAATCGATGTGGCAGAATGCTATCATCGAAGATCTTTTTGTTTATGGAGTTCGAAGGACCACTACCGTGAGCTCGATCGTTGCATTTCAGAGTAGTAGTGATAGGCTTTAGATATAGTACCAATTTTTGTAGAAAAAAAAATCAGCTAGATTGATAGGAGCTAGGGCAGGAGCACATATGTGATTGGCAGGGAATGTGGTTGGAGTTTAAAGGTACTGAAAAATCACCCCTAATGATGATTTTGATTGAAACTGAAAATCGGTTTCGATAGAAATTAGTAATAGAGGTGACTTTTCAGTACATTTAACGAGGGCTTATCACATATGTGCTCCTTTTAGCTTGTTAGTTAGCTACCTCAAAATTTACCATTCACTTATAGTAGCTAGCTAGTTAAAAGAGTGGTATCATATTTCCCGGATTTTAATTTCAGATTGGGCCATTGATCAGTTTGACGTTTAAGATAAATCCAAGAAATTAGAACGTAACAACAATAAATTTCAGATGACGACCTTTCGTTTGAGCTTATTGCCAAAACGTCAACCCAATCACGTAAGTTTAACGATAAACCTGGTGCACAATGACAATGCATTAATCTGCGAGTAAATAACCTAGATCTTACGTGAAGAAATGGAAGGTCGAAGGTCACACCTTTGAAACAAATAACTACACCAAGATTGGAGCTTTTCGTAGCTTTAGAGAGTGTCTAGGATAAGAGAGAAGCGGACTGGTTGATTTTACTCAACTGTCAAAGCCAGAACCAATCGAGCAACGCATGTCTTGATTGAAATGGCAGTGTTGCTAGAAACCACCTAGGCATAGGTTGCCAAGGTCGTTGGTTTTGAATATGTTTTTCTCTTATCCCAAAAACCCTCTTTACGTAGCACCTTTAGCTGCTAGCTAGCTACCATAGCAACACCATTAACACCGAATAGGGACTTTTTGGTGAATAAAAAATTCGTTTAGGGACCGTCCAATCGATGTGGCAGAATGCTATCATCGAAGATCTTTTTGTTTATGGAGTTCGAAGGACCACTACCGTGAGCTCGATCGTTGCATTTCAGAGTAGTAGTGATAGGCTTTAGATATAGTACCAATTTTTGTAGAAAAAAAGCACACTTCACAAGTACCACCTAACTTTGTCACACATTTAAGACCCCAACAATCCTGCACCACTGTCCGTTACAATTTTTTCAGTTGATGATGCATCGTTTAAAAAATTGACGTTTCAATGAAGAAAAAAAACATGCACGCCTACGTTGATCAAAATTTCGATTTTCACGACTTTCACCCACTGCGCATCCCCTTCCATAGTCGCTACCATAGCAACACCATTAACACCGAATAGGGACTTTTTGGTGAATAAAAAATTCGTGCTTTCGAGCAAACCAATCGATGTGGCAGAATGCTATCATCGAAGATCTTTTTGTTTATGGAGTTCGAAGGACCACTACCGTGAGCTCGATCGTTGCATTTCAGAGTAGTAGTGATAGGCTTTAGATATAGTACCAATTTTTGTAGAAAAAAAAAATCAGCTAGATTGATAGGAGCTAGGGCAAAAGCACATATGTGATTGGCAGGGAATGTGGTTGGAGTTTAAAGGTACTGAAAAATCACCCCTAATGATGATTTTGATTGAAACTGAAAATCGCTTTCGATCGAAATTAGTAATAGAGGTGACTTTTCAGTACATTTAACGAGGGCTTATCACATATAGGCTCCTTTTAGCTTGTTAGTTAGCTACCTCAAAATTTACCATTCACTTATAGTAGCTAGCTAGTTAAAAGAGTGGTATCATATTTCCCGGATTTTAATTTCAGATTGGGCCATTGATCAGTTTGACGTTTAAGATAAATCCAAGAAATTAGAACGTAACAACAATAAATTTCAGATGACGACCTTTCGTTTGAGCTTATTGCCAAAACGTCAACCCAATCACGTAAGTTTAACGATAAACCTGGTGCACAATGACAATGCATTAATCTGCGAGTAAATAACCTAGCTCTTACGTGAAGAAATGGAAGGTCGAAGGTCACACATTTGAAACAAATAACTACACCAAGATTGGAGCTTTTCGTAGCTTTAGAGAGTGTCTAGGATAAGAGAGAAGCGGACTGGTTGATTTTACTCAACTGTCAAAGCCAGAACCAATCGGTTTCGATCGAAATTAGTAATAGAGGTGACTTTTCAGTACATTTAACGAGGGCTTATCACATATGTGCTCTTTTTAGCTTGTTAGTTAGCTACCTCAAAATTTACCATTCACTTATAGTAGCTAGCTAGTTAAAAGAGTGGTATCATATTTCCCGGATTTTAATTTCAGATTGGGCCAGATTGGGTTTGACGTTTAAGATAAATCCAAGAAATTAGAACGTAACAACAATAAATTTCAGATGACGACCTTTCGTTTGAGCTTATTGCCAAAACGTCAACCCAATCACGTAAGTTTAACGATAAACCTGGTGCACAATGACAATGCATTAATCTGCGAGTAAATAACCTAGCTCTTTCGTGAAGAAATGGAAGGTCGAAGGTCACACATTTGAAACAAATAACTACACCAAGATTGGAGCTTTTCGTAGCTTTAGAGAGTGTCTAGGATAAGAGAGAAGCGGACTGGTTGATTTTACTCAACTGTCAAAGCCAGAACCAATCGAGCAACGCATGTCTTGATTGAAATGGCAGTGTTGCTAGAAACCACCTAGGCATAGGTTGCCAAGGTCGTTGGTTTTGAATATATTTTTCTCTTATCCCAAAAACCCTCTTTACGTAGCACCTTTTGGCTGTTGCGTTGCGCTATATAAGTAAAGAACGTCGTACCTTCGGTAGTCAAGATGCTGTTTAAACGAGTGGTGCGACAGTCAACATTGCTCAGGTGTTACTATTTCTTCGACTCCAACTTGGACACCTGATGCTCAAAAAATGCTTCCGATTCTGACTCCACATCCCTGGTTGTTGGTTATTTAAGTTGTATTTAATTAAAGGCGTCTGTACAATAGTGCATTTCTTAAAATTCCTACGTACAGTATTTGGAAAACAAATCAATAAATATTTCACCAAACATAATAGGTAACCATCATGGCTAACCCTCCTCAATTCAAATCAATTCCGTCCCGTTACATCATTTACCACCGGAATCACGCGAACGGTGCCAAGTTTGTCACGACTGGGATAAAGTCTGTAGTATCAAAATATGTCCAAACAGAATCATAGTGTCTATATGGATAATGCTTATTTATTCCCACGTATACCAGATGATTTAGGCTCTCCAAATCGTACTGCAGTTCAGATGATTTGTTTTACTAGATCAACAAAGACTGGGATAATATCTATAGTATCGAAATATCGATATGGAAAGCCTAGAACATTTGGCATACACGAAAATAGGTTGTCATGAGCCACATAGACACTTTGAATCTGTTTGGACATGTTTCGATACTACAGATATTGAATTAGTCTTGGGTGATCTAGTAGAAAAATAATCTGATCTCCATCTATGGGGCGACCCCGGCGTAGTGGTTAGCATCCATACCTCTCACGCCAAAGTCACGAGTTCAAATCTCACCTCCGGACAAGTCACGAATGACCCAAGAGCGTTAAAGTGACTATAATAATAATAAAAAAAAACTTCTAACATCTTGTATACGTAGCAAGTCCAGTCCAAGCAAATCAATGCATGCCTACGCATCTACATGTAATTAAACCAGCGAGTGTGGGACACCCTAGGTGAAGGAAATGAACAACACGGCGTTTTATTCCTTCATCGTCTGGAGAGGGATGAAGGTGAACTTTCCATCGAAGCGAGGGACCACTATAGAAGATAAGTTGGAGGAGCATAGAAAAGTGTACAACTTACAGTTCAAGAAGTTTGCATCAGCTTATGAGGTCAGCCAGAAGGTTTTCAAACGGAATTTGCGTCAATCGTCAATCTGGGAGTTTTTTTCAGCCAGCGTTATCCGTCCGGGAAAAAAGACTCCACGTCGTTCTTCTGGGTGATTCCTTAAAAAAAAAGAAAAGTTTTAGTTTCTGTCTTAAATTGCGCCTAAATCAGAAACAACTTACCGTACTAACACGTGTAGCATTATGGCACGTGTGAAGATGTAGTCCATAGGTCATCAATGTTGTCCAAAGGCTGTGATTCCTTCGTCAGAGAGGATAAATTTTACAGCATCATCGTCATTTCATCAGTCCGGTAGGGTCATCGTTGATGAAGATGGAATGCTGAAAAAGAGAAAGAGAAAGATATATAATTATTGTTACCGGTAACAGAATTTCAGTCCGGATTGAAAAGGTGCACAAACAAAAGCCAACGACAAGGAAAAGACTAGTGCCTCTAAGTAGGAGAGATGGCACCGTCAGCGTTGACGGCAAATAACTCACGAACACTAGCGGACCGTGCCACCTATGCATCCTTCCATCTTGATCTTGGAATGAATACGAATCCATCTTCACATTATAGCCACTAGGAATTCCAGCTTCACCGTTAATTATTGTGTAGAATCCAATCGGTACTCACCAGCAAGCACACTTCACAAGTACCACCTAACTTTGTCACACATTTAAGACCCCAACAATCCTGCACCACTGTCCGTTACAATTTTTTCAGTTGATGATGCATCGTTTAAAAAATTGACGTTTCAATGAAGAAAAAAACATGCACGCCTACGTTGATCAAAATTTCGATTTTCACGACTTTCACCCACTGCGCATCCCCTTCCATAGTCGCTACCATAGCAACACCATTAACACCGAATAGGGACTTTTTGGTGAATAAAAAATTCGTTTAGGGACCGTCCAATCGATGTGGCAGAATGCTATCATCGAAGATCTTTTTGTTTATGGAGTTCGAAGGACCACTACCGTGAGCTCGATCGTTGCATTTCAGAGTAGTAGTGATAGGCTTTAGATATAGTACCAATTTTTGTAGAAAAAAAAATCAGCTAGATTGATAGGAGCTAGGGCAGGAGCACATATGTGATTGGCAGGGAATGTGGTTGGAGTTTAAAGGTACTGAAAAATCACCCCTAATGATGATTTTGATTGAAACTGAAAATCGGTTTCGATAGAAATTAGTAATAGAGGTGACTTTTCAGTACATTTAACGAGGGCTTATCACATATGTGCTCCTTTTAGCTTGTTAGTTAGCTACCTCAAAATTTACCATTCACTTATAGTAGCTAGCTAGTTAAAAGAGTGGTATCATATTTCCCGGATTTTAATTTCAGATTGGGCCATTGATCAGTTTGACGTTTAAGATAAATCCAAGAAATTAGAACGTAACAACAATAAATTTCAGATGACGACCTTTCGTTTGAGCTTATTGCCAAAACGTCAACCCAATCACGTAAGTTTAACGATAAACCTGGTGCACAATGACAATGCATTAATCTGCGAGTAAATAACCTAGATCTTACGTGAAGAAATGGAAGGTCGAAGGTCACACCTTTGAAACAAATAACTACACCAAGATTGGAGCTTTTCGTAGCTTTAGAGAGTGTCTAGGATAAGAGAGAAGCGGACTGGTTGATTTTACTCAACTGTCAAAGCCAGAACCAATCGAGCAACGCATGTCTTGATTGAAATGGCAGTGTTGCTAGAAACCACCTAGGCATAGGTTGCCAAGGTCGTTGGTTTTGAATATGTTTTTCTCTTATCCCAAAAACCCTCTTTACGTAGCACCTTTAGCTGCTAGCTAGCTACCATAGCAACACCATTAACACCGAATAGGGACTTTTTGGTGAATAAAAAATTCGTTTAGGGACCGTCCAATCGATGTGGCAGAATGCTATCATCGAAGATCTTTTTGTTTATGGAGTTCGAAGGACCACTACCGTGAGCTCGATCGTTGCATTTCAGAGTAGTAGTGATAGGCTTTAGATATAGTACCAATTTTTGTAGAAAAAAAAATCAGCTAGATTGATAGGAGCTAGGGCAGGAGCACATATGTGATTGGCAGGGAATGTGGTTGGAGTTTAAAGGTACTGAAAAATCACCCCTAATGATGATTTTGATTGAAACTGAAAATCGGTTTCGATCGAAATTAGTAATAGAGGTGACTTTTCAGTACATTTAACGAGGGCTTATCACATATGTGCTACTTTTAGCTTGTTAGTTAGCTACCTCAAAATTTACCATTCACTTATAGTAGCTAGCTAGTTAAAAGAGTGGTATCATATTTCCCGGATTTTAATTTCAGATTGGGCCATTGATCAGAACGTAACAACAATAAATTTCAGATGACGACCTTTCGTTTGAGCTTATTGCCAAAACGTCAACCCAATCACGTAAGTTTAACGATAAACCTGGTGCACAATGACAATGCATTAATCTGCGAGTAAATAACCTAGCTCTTACGTGAAGAAATGGAAGGTCGAAGGTCACACCTTTGAAACAAATAACTACACCAAGATTGGAGCTTTTCGTAGCTTTAGAGAGTGTCTAGGATAAGAGAGAAGCGGACTGGTTGATTTTACTCAACTGTCAAAGCCAGAACCAATCGAGCAACGCATGTCTTGATTGAAATGGCAGTGTTGCTAGAAACCACCTAGGCATAGGTTGCCAAGGTCGTTGGTTTTGAATATGTTTTTCTCTTATCCCAAAAACCCTCTTTACGTAGCACCTTTTGGCTGTTGCGTTGCGCTATATAAGTAAAGAACGTCGTACCTTCGGTAGTCAAGATGCTGTTTAAACGAGTGGTGCGACAGTCAACATTGCTCAGGTGTTACTATTTCTTCGACTCCAACTTGGACACCTGATGCTCAAAAAATGCTTCCGATTCTGACTCCACATCCCTGGTTGTTGGTTATTTAAGTTGTATTTAATTAAAGGCGTCTGTACAATAGTGCATTTCTTAAAATTCCTACGTACAGTATTTGGAAAACAAATCAATAAATATTTCACCAAACATAATAGGTAACCATCATGGCTAACCCTCCTCAATTCAAATCAATTCCGTCCCGTTACATCATTTACCACCGGAATCACGCGAACGGTGCCAAGTTTGTCACGACTGGGATAAAGTCTGTAGTATCAAAATATGTCCAAACAGAATCATAGTGTCTATATGGATAATGCTTATTTATTCCCACGTATACCAGATGATTTAGGCTCTCCAAATCGTACTGCAGTTCAGATGATTTGTTTTACTAGATCAACAAAGACTGGGATAATATCTATAGTATCGAAATATCGATATGGAAAGCCTAGAACATTTGGCATACACGAAAATAGGTTGTCATGAGCCACATAGACACTTTGAATCTGTTTGGACATGTTTCGATACTACAGATATTGAATTAGTCTTGGGTGATCTAGTAGAAAAATAATCTGATCTCCATCTATGGGGCGACCCCGGCGTAGTGGTTAGCATCCATACCTCTCACGCCAAAGTCACGAGTTCAAATCTCACCTCCGGACAAGTCACGAATGACCCAAGAGCGTTGAAGTGACTATAATAATAATAAAAAAAAACTTATAACATCTTGTATACGTAGCAAGTCCAGTCCAAGCAAATCAACGCATGCCTACGCATCTACATGTAATTAAACCAGCGAGTGTGGGACACTAGGATACCCTAGGTCAAGGAAATGAACAACACGGCGTTGTATTCCTTCATCGTCTGGAGAGGGATGAAGGTGAACTTTCCATCGAAGCGAGGGACCACTATAGAAGATAAGTTGGAGGAGCATAGAAAAGTGTACAACTTACAGTTCAAGAAGTTTGCATCAGCTTATGAGGTCGGCCAGAAGGTTTTCAAACGGAATTTGCGTCAATCGTCAATCTGGGAGTTTTTTCAGCCAGCGTTATCCGTCCGGGAAAAAAGACTCCACGTCGTTCTTCTGGGTGATTCCTTAAAAAAAAGAAAAGTTTTAGTTTCTGTCTTAAATTGCGCCTAAATCAGAAACAACTTACCGTACTAACACGTGTAGCATTATGGCACGTGTGAAGATGTAGTCCATAGGTCATCAATGTTGTCCAAAGGCTGTGATTCCTTCGTCAGAGAGGATAAATTTTACAGCATCTTATCATCATCGTCATCTCATCAGTCCGGTAGGGTCGTCGTTGATGAAGATGGAATGCTGAAAAAGAGAAAGAGAAAGATATATAATTATTGTTACCGGTAACAGAATTTCAGTCTGGATTGAAAAGGTGCACAAACAAAAGCCAACGACAAGGAAAAGACTAGTGCCTCTAAGTAGGAGAGATGGCACCGTCAGCGTTGACGGCAAATAACTCACGAACACTAGCGGACCGTGAGTACTGTGCCACCTATGCATCCTTCCATCTTGATCTTGGAATGAATACGAATCCATCTTCACATTATAGCCACTAGGAATTCCAGCTTCACCGTTAATTATTGTGTAGATTCCAATCGGTACTCACCAGCAAGCACACTTCACAAGTACCACCTAACTTTGTCACACATTTAAGACCCCAACAATCCTGCACCACTGTCCGTTACAATTTTTTCAGTTGATGATGCATCGTTTAAAAAATTGACGTTTCAATGAAGAAAAAAAACATGCACGCCTACGTTGATCAAAATTTCGATTTTCACGACTTTCACCCACTGCGCATCCCCTTCCATAGTCGCTACCATAGCAACACCATTAACACCGAATAGGGACTTTTTGGTGAATAAAAAATTCGTTTAGGGACCGTCCAATCGATGTGGCAGAATGCTATCATCGAAGATCTTTTTGTTTATGGAGTTCGAAGGACCACTACCGTGAGCTCGATCGTTGCATTTCAGAGTAGTAGTGATAGGCTTTAGTATAGTACCAATTTTTGTAGAAAAAAAAAATCAGCTAGATTGATAGGAGCTAGGGCAGGAGCACATATGTGATTGGCAGGGAATGTGGTTGGAGTTTAAAGGTACTGAAAAATCACCCCTAATGATGATTTTGATTGAAACTGAAAATCGGTTTCGATCGAAATTAGTAATAGAGGTGACTTTTCAGTACATTTAACGAGGGCTTATCACATATGTGCTCCTTTTAGATTGTTAGTTAGCTACCTCAAAATTTACCATTCACTTATAGTAGCTAGCTAGTTAAAAGAGTGGTATCATATTTCCCGGATTTTAATTTCAGATTGGGCCATTGATCAGTTTGACGTTTAAGATAAATCCAAGAAATTAGAACGTAACAACAATAAATTTCAGATGACGACCTTTCGTTTGAGCTTATTGCCAAAACGTCAACCCAATCACGTAAGTTTAACGATAAACCTGGTGCACAATGACAATGCATTAATCTGCGAGTAAATAACCTAGCTCTTACGTGAAGAAATGGAAGGTCGAAGGTCACACCTTTGAAACAAATAACTACACCAAGATTGGAGCTTTTCGTAGCTTTAGAGAGTGTCTAGGATAAGAGAGAAGCGGACTGGTTGATTTTACTCAACTGTCAAAGCCAGAACCAATCGAGCAACGCATGTCTTGATTGAAATGGCAGTGTTGCTAGAAACCACCTAGGCATAGGTTGCCAAGGTCGTTGGTTTTGAATATGTTTTTCTCTTATCCCAAAAACCCTCTTTACGTAGCACCTTTTGGCTGTTGCGTTGCGCTATATAAGTAAAGAACGTCGTACCTTCGGTAGTCAAGATGCTGTTTAAACGAGTGGTGCGACAGTCAACATTGCTCAGGTGTTACTATTTCTTCGACTCCAACTTGGACACCTGATGCTCAAAAAATGCTTCCGATTCTGACTCCACATCCCTGGTTGTTGGTTATTTAAGTTGTATTTAATTAAAGGCGTCTGTACAATAGTGCATTTCTTAAAATTCCTACGTACAGTATTTGGAAAACAAATCAATAAATATTTCACCAAACATAATAGGTAACCATCATGGCTAACCCTCCTCAATTCAAATCAATTCCGTCCCGTTACATCATTTACCACCGGAATCACGCGAACGGTGCCAAGTTTGTCACGACTGGGATAAAGTCTGTAGTATCAAAATATGTCCAAACAGAATCATAGTGTCTATATGGATAATGCTTATTTATTCCCACGTATACCAGATGATTTAGGCTCTCCAAATCGTACTGCAGTTCAGATGATTTGTTTTACTAGATCAACAAAGACTGGGATAATATCTATAGTATCGAAATATCGATATGGAAAGCCTAGAACATTTGGCATACACGAAAATAGGTTGTCATGAGCCACATAGACACTTTGAATCTGTTTGGACATGTTTCGATACTACAGATATTGAATTAGTCTTGGGTGATCTAGTAGAAAAATAATCTGATCTCCATCTATGGGGCGACCCCGGCGTAGTGGTTAGCATCCATACCTCTCACGCCAAAGTCACGAGTTCAAATCTCACCTCCGGACAAGTCACGAATGACCCAAGAGCGTTAAAGTGACTATAATAATAAAAAAAAAACTTCTAACATCTTGTATACGTAGCAAGTCCAGTCCAAGCAAATCAATGCATGCCTACGCATCTACATGTAATTAAACCAGCGAGTGTGGGACACTAGGATACCCTAGGTGAAGGAAATGAACAACACGGCGTTGTATTGCTTCATCGTCTGGAGAGGGATGAAGGTGAACTTTCCATCGAAGCGAGGGACCACTATAGAAGATAAGTTGGAGGAGCATAGAAAAGTGTACAACTTACAGTTCAAGAAGTTTGCATCAGCTTATGAGGTCAGCCAGAAGGTTTTCAAACGGAATTTGCGTCAATCGTCAATCTGGGAGTTTTTTCAGCCAGCGTTATCCGTCCGGGAAAAAAGACTCCACGTCGTTCTTCTGGGTGATTCCTTAAAAAAAAAGAAAAGTTTTAGTTTCTGTCTTAAATTGCGCCTAAATCAGAAACAACTTACCGTACTAACACGTGTAGCATTATGGCACGTGTGAAGATGTAGTCCATAGGTCATCAATGTTGTCCAAAGGCTGTGATTCCTTCGTCAGAGAGGATGAATTTTACAGCATCTTATCATCATCGTCATCTCATCAGTCCGGTAGGGTCGTCGTTGATGAAGATGGAATGCTGAAAAAGAGAAAGAGAAAGATATATAATTATTGTTACCGGTAACAGAATTTCAGTCTGGATTGAAAAGGTGCACAAACAAAAGCCAACGACAAGGAAAAGACTAGTGCCTCTAAGTAGGAGAGATGGCACCGTCAGCGTTGACGGCAAATAACTCACGAACACTAGCGGACCGTGAGTACTGTGCCACCTATGCATCCTTCCATCTTGATCTTGGAATGAATACGAATCCATCTTCACATTATAGCCACTAGGAATTCCAGCTTCACCGTTAATTATTGTGTAGATTCCAATCGGTACTCACCAGCTAGCACACTTCACAAGTACCACCTAACTTTGTCACACCTTTAAGACCCCAACAATCCTGCACCACTGTCCGTTACAATTTTTTCAGTTCATGATGCATCGTTTAAAAAATTGACGTTTCAATGAAGAAAAAAACATGCACGCCTACGTTGATCAAAATTTCGATTTTCACGACTTTCACCCACTGCGCATCCCCTTCCATAGTCGCTACCATAGCAACACCATTAACACCGAATAGGGAATTTTTGGTGAATAAAAAATTCGTTTAGGGACCGTGCTTTCGAGCAAACCAATCGATGTGGCAGAATACTATCATCGAAGATCTTTTTGTTTATGGAGTTCGAAGGACCACTACCGTGAGCTCGATCGTTGCATTTCAGAGTAGTAGTGATAGGCTTTAGATATAGTACCAATTTTTGTAGAAAAAAAAAATCAGCTAGATTGATAGGAGCTAGGGCAAAAGCACATATGTGATTGGCAGGGAATGTGGTTGGAGTTTAAAGGTACTGAAAAATCACCCCTAATGATGATTTTGATTGAAACTGAAAATCGGTTTCGATCGAAATTAGTAATAGAGGTGACTTTTCAGTACATTTAACGAGGGCTTATCACATATAGGCTCCTTTTAGCTTGTTAGTTAGCTACCTCAAAATTTACCATTCACTTATAGTAGCTAGCTAGTTAAAAGAGTGGTATCATATTTCCCGGATTTTAATTTCAGATTGGGCCATTGATCAGTTTGACGTTTAAGATAAATCCAAGAAATTAGAACGTAACAACAATAAATTTCAGATGACGACCTTTCGTTTGAGCTTATTGCCAAAACGTCAACCCAATCACGTAAGTTTAACGATAAACCTGGTGCACAATGACAATGCATTAATCTGCGAGTAAATAACCTAGCTCTTACGTGAAGAAATGGAAGGTCGAAGGTCACACATTTGAAACAAATAACTACACCAAGATTGGAGCTTTTCGTAGCTTTAGAGAGTGTCTAGGATAAGAGAGAAGCGGACTGGTTGATTTTACTCAACTGTCAAAGCCAGAACCAATCGGTTTCGATCGAAATTAGTAATAGAGGTGACTTTTCAGTACATTTAACGAGGGCTTATCACATATGTGCTCTTTTTAGCTTGTTAGTTAGCTACCTCAAAATTTACCATTCACTTATAGTAGCTAGCTAGTTAAAAGAGTGGTATCATATTTCCCGGATTTTAATTTCAGATTGGGCCAGATTGGGTTTGACGTTTAAGATAAATCCAAGAAATTAGAACGTAACAACAATAAATTTCAGATGACGACCTTTCGTTTGAGCTTATTGCCAAAACGTCAACCCAATCACGTAAGTTTAACGATAAACCTGGTGCACAATGACAATGCATTAATCTGCGAGTAAATAACCTAGCTCTTTCGTGAAGAAATGGAAGGTCGAAGGTCACACATTTGAAACAAATAACTACACCAAGATTGGAGCTTTTCGTAGCTTTAGAGAGTGTCTAGGATAAGAGAGAAGCGGACTGGTTGATTTTACTCAACTGTCAAAGCCAGAACCAATCGAGCAACGCATGTCTTGATTGAAATGGCAGTGTTGCTAGAAACCACCTAGGCATAGGTTGCCAAGGTCGTTGGTTTTGAATATATTTTTCTCTTATCCCAAAAACCCTCTTTACGTAGCACCTTTGGCTGTTGCGTTGCGCTATATAAGTAAAGGACGTCGTACCTTCGGTAGTCAAGATGCTGTTTAAACGAGTGGTGCGACAGTCAACATTGCTCAGGTGTTACTATTTCTTCGACTCCAACTTGGACACCTGATGCTCAAAAAATGCTTCCGATTCTGACTCCACATCCCTGGTTGTTGGTTATTTAAGTTGTATTTAATTAAAGGCGTCTGTACAATAGTGCATTTCTTAAAATTCCTACGTACAGTATTTGGAAAACAAATCAATAAATATTTCACCAAACATAATAGGTAACCATCATGGCTAACCCTCCTCAATTCAAATCAATTCCGTCCCGTTACATCATTTACCACCGGAATCACGCGAACGGTGCCAAGTTTGTCACGACTGGGATAAAGTCTGTAGTATCAAAATATGTCCAAACAGAATCATAGTGTCTATATGGATAATGCTTATTTATTCCCACGTATACCAGATGATTTAGGCTCTCCAAATCGTACTGCAGTTCAGATGATTTGTTTTACTAGATCAACAAAGACTGGGATAATATCTATAGTATCGAAATATCGATATGGAAAGCCTAGAACATTTGGCATACACGAAAATAGGTTGTCATGAGCCACATAGACACTTTGAATCTGTTTGGACATGTTTCGATACTACAGATATTGAATTAGTCTTGGGTGATCTAGTAGAAAAATAATCTGATCTCCATCTATGGGGCGACCCCGGCGTAGTGGTTAGCATCCATACCTCTCACGCCAAAGTCACGAGTTCAAATCTCACCTCCGGACAAGTCACGAATGACCCAAGAGCGTTGAAGTGACTATAATAATAATAAAAAAAACTTATAACATCTTGTATACGTAGCAAGTCCAGATAAATCCAAGAAATTAGAACGTAACAACAATAAATTTCAGATGACGACCTTTCGTTTGAGCTTATTGCCAAAACGTCAACCCAATCACGTAAGTTTAACGATAAACCTGGTGCACAATGACAATGCATTAATCTGCGAGTAAATAACCTAGCTCTTACGTGAAGAAATGGAAGGTCGAAGGTCACACCTTTGAAACAAATAACTACATCAAGATTGGAGCTTTTCGTAGCTTTAGAGAGTGTCTAGGATAAGAGAGAAGCGGACTGGTTGATTTTACTCAACTGTCAAAGCCAGAACCAATCGAGCAACGCATGTCTTGATTGAAATGGCAGTGTTGCTAGAAACCACCTAGGCATAGGTTGCCAAGGTCGTTGGTTTTGAATATGTTTTTCTCTTATCCCAAAAACCCTCTTTACGTAGCACCTTTTGGCTGTTGCGTTGCGCTATATAAGTAAAGAACGTCGTACCTTCGGTAGTCAAGATGCTGTTTAAACGAGTGGTGCGACAGTCAACATTGCTCAGGTGTTACTATTTCTTCGACTCCAACTTGGACACCTGATGCTCAAAAAATGCTTCCGATTCTGACTCCACATCCCTGGTTGTTGGTTATTTAAGTTGTATTTAATTAAAGGCGTCTGTACAATAGTGCATTTCTTAAAATTCCTACGTACAGTATTTGGAAAACAAATCAATAAATATTTCACCAAACATAATAGGTAACCATCATGGCTAACCCTCCTCAATTCAAATCAATTCCGTCCCGTTACATCATTTACCACCGGAATCACGCGAACGGTGCCAAGTTTGTCACGACTGGGATAAAGTCTGTAGTATCAAAATATGTCCAAACAGAATCATAGTGTCTATATGGATAATGCTTATTTATTCCCACGTATACCAGATGATTTAGGCTCTCCAAATCGTACTGCAGTTCAGATGATTTGTTTTATTAGATCAACAAAGACTGGGATAATATCTATAGTATCGAAATATCGATATGGAAAGCCTAGAACATTTGGCATACACGAAAATAGGTTGTCATGAGCCACATAGACACTTTGAATCTGTTTGGACATGTTTCGATACTACAGATATTGAATTAGTCTTGGGTGATCTAGTAGAAAAATAATCTGATCTCCATCTATGGGGCGACCCCGGCGTAGTGGTTAGCATCCATACCTCTCACGCCAAAGTCACGAGTTCAAATCTCACCTCCGGACAAGTCACGAATGACCCAAGAGCGTTGAAGTGACTATAATAATAATAAAAAAAAACTTATAACATCTTGTATACGTAGCAAGTCCAGTCCAAGCAAATCAACGCATGCCTACGCATCTACATGTAATTAAACCAGCGAGTGTGGGACACTAGGATACCCTAGGTCAAGGAAATGAACAACACGGCGTTGTATTCCTTCATCGTCTGGAGAGGGATGAAGGTGAACTTTCCATCGAAGCGAGGGACCACTATAGAAGATAAGTTGGAGGAGCATAGAAAAGTGTACAACTTACAGTTCAAGAAGTTTGTCATGAGCCACATAGACACTTTGAATCTGTTTGGACATGTTTCGATACTACAGATATTGAATTAGTCTTGGGTGATCTAGTAGAAAAATAATCTGATCTCCATCTATGGGGCGACCCCGGCGTAGTGGTTAGCATCCATACCTCTCACGCCAAAGTCACGAGTTCAAATCTCACCTCCGGACAAGTCACGAATGACCCAAGAGCGTTGAAGTGACTATAATAATAATAAAAAAAACTTATAACATCTTGTATACGTAGCAAGTCCAGTCCAAGCAAATCAACGCATGCCTACGCATCTACATGTAATTAAAACAGCGAGTGTGGGACACTAGGATACCCTAGGTCAAGGAAATGAACAACACGGCGTTGTATTCCTTCATCGTCTGGAGAGGGATGAAGGTGAACTTTCCATCGAAGCGAGGGACCACTATAGAAGATAAGTTGTAGGAGCATAGAAAAGTGTACAACTTACAGTTCAAGAAGTTTGCATCAGCTTATGAGGTCAGCCAGAAGGTTTTCAAACGGAATTTGCGTCAATCGTCAATCTGGGAGTTTTTTCAGCCAGCGTTATCTGTCCGGGAAAAAAGACTCCACGTCGTTCTTCTGGGTGATTCCTTAAAAAAAAGAAAAGTTTTAGTTTCTGTCTTAAATTGCGCCTAAATCAGAAACAACTTACCGTACTAACACGTGTAGCATTATGGCACGTGTGAAGATGTAGTCCATAGGTCATCAATGTTGTCCAAAGGCTGTGATTCCTTTGTCAGAGAGGATGAATTTTACAGCATCTTATCATCATCGTCATCTCATCAGTCCGGTAGGGTCGTCGTTGATGAAGATGGAATGCTGAAAAAGAGAAAGAGAAAGATATATAATTATTGTTACCGGTAACAGAATTTCAGTCTGGATTGAAAAGGTGCACAAACAAAAGCCAACGACAAGGAAAAGACTAGTGCCTCTAAGTAGGAGAGATGGCACCGTCAGCGTTGACGGCAAATAACTCACGAACACTAGCGGACCGTGAGTACTGTGCCACCTATGCATCCTTCCATCTTGATCTTGGAATGAATACGAATCCATCTTCACATTATAGCGACTAGGAATTCCAGCTTCACCGTTAATTATTGTGTAGATTCCAATCGGTACTCA
The DNA here is from genome assembly GCF_037179485.1 of Ochlerotatus camptorhynchus. Lineage (NCBI taxonomy): Eukaryota > Metazoa > Arthropoda > Insecta > Diptera > Culicidae > Ochlerotatus > Ochlerotatus camptorhynchus. The sequence continues at coordinate 213,002 of NW_027041207.1, forward strand.
CCAGCAAGCACACTTCACAAGTACCACCTAACTTTGTCACACATTTAAGACCCCAACAATCCTGCACCACTGTCCGTTACAATTTTTTCAGTTGATGATGCATCGTTTAAAAAATTGACGTTTCAATGAAGAAAAAAAACATGCACGCCTACGTTGATCAAAATTTCGATTTTCACGACTTTCACCCACTGCGCATCCCCTTCCATAGTCGCTACCATAGCAACACCATTAACACCGAATAGGGACTTTTTGGTGAATAAAAAATTCGTTTAGGGACCGTGCTTTCGAGCAAACCAATCGATGTGGCAGAATGCTATCATCGAAGATCTTTTTGTTTATGGAGTTCGAAGGACCACTACCGTGAGCTCGATCGTTGCATTTCAGAGTAGTAGTGATAGGCTTTAGATATAGTACCAATTTTTGTAGAAAAAAAAAAATCAGCTAGATTGATAGGAGCTAGGGCAGGAGCACATATGTGATTGGCAGGGAATGTGGTTGGAGTTTAAAGGTACTGAAAAATCAGCCCTAATGATGATTTTGATTGAAACTGAAAATCGGTTTCGATCGAAATTAGTAATAGAGGTGACTTTTCAGTACATTTAACGAGGGCTTATCACATATGTGCTCCTTTTAGCTTGTTAGTTAGCTACCTCAAAATTTACCATTCACTTATAGTAGCTAGCTAGTTAAAAGAGTGGTATCATATTTCCCGGATTTTAATTTCAGATTGGGCCATTGATCAGTTTGACGTTTAAGATAAATCCAAGAAATTAGAACGTAACAACAATAAATTTCAGATGACGACCTTTCGTTTGAGCTTATTGCCAAAACGTCAACCCAATCACGTAAGTTTAACGATAAACCTGGTGCACAATGACAATGCATTAATCTGCGAGTAAATAACCTAGCTCTTACGTGAAGAAATGGAAGGTCGAAGGTCACACATTTGAAACAAATAACTACACCAAGATTGGAGCTTTTCGTAGCTTTAGAGAGTGTCTAGGATAAGAGAGAAGCGGACTGGTTGATTTTACTCAACTGTCAAAGCCAGAACCAATCGGTTTCGATCGAAATTAGTAATAGAGGTGACTTTTCAGTACATTTAACGAGGGCTTATCACATATGTGCTCCTTTTAGCTTGTTAGTTAGCTACCTCAAAATTTACCATTCACTTATAGTAGCTAGCTAGTTAAAAGAGTGGTATCATATTTCCCGGATTTTAATTTCAGATTGGGCCATTGATCAGTTTGACGTTTAAGATAAATCCAAGAAATTAGAACGTAACAACAATAAATTTCAGATGACGACCTTTCGTTTGAGCTTATTGCCAAAACGTCAACCCAATCACGTAAGTTTAACGATAAACCTGGTGCACAATGACAATGCATTAATCTGCGAGTAAATAACCTAGCTCTTACGTGAAGAAATGGAAGGTCGAAGGTCACACATTTGAAACAAATAACTACACCAAGATTGGAGCTTTTCGTAGCTTTAGAGAGTGTCTAGGATAAGAGAGAAGCGGACTGGTTGATTTTACTCAACTGTCAAAGCCAGAACCAATCGAGCAACGCATGTCTTGATTGAAATGGCAGTGTTGCTAGAAACCACCTAGGCATAGGTTGCCAAGGTCGTTGGTTTTGAATATATTTTTCTCTTATCCCAAAAACCCTCTTTACGTAGCACCTTTGGCTGTTGCGTTGCGCTATATAAGTAAAGAACGTCGTACCTTCGGTAGTCAAGATGCTGTTTAAACGAGTGGTGCGACAGTCAACATTGCTCAGGTGTTACTATTTCTTCGACTCCAACTTGGACACCTGATGCTCAAAAAATGCTTCCGATTCTGACTCCACATCCCTGGTTGTTGGTTATTTAAGTTGTATTTAATTAAAGGCGTCTGTACAGTAGTGCATTTCTTAAAATTCCTACGTACAGTATTTGGAAAACAAATCAATAAATATTTCACCAAACATAATAGGTAACCATCATGGCTAACCCTCCTCAATTCAAATCAATTCCGTCCCGTTACATCATTTACCACCGGAATCACGCGAACGGTGCCAAGTTTGTCACGACTGGGATAAAGTCTGTAGTATCAAAATATGTCCAAACAGAATCATAGTGTCTATATGGATAATGCTTATTTATTCCCACGTATACCAGATGATTTAGGCTCTCCAAATCGTACTGCAGTTCAGATGATTTGTTTTACTAGATCAACAAAGACTGGGATAATATCTATAGTATCGAAATATCGATATGGAAAGCCTAGAACATTTGGCATACACGAAAATAGGTTGTCATGAGCCACATAGACACTTTGAATCTGTTTGGACATGTTTCGATACTACAGATATTGAATTAGTCTTGGGTGATCTAGTAGAAAAATAATCTGATCTCCATCTATGGGGCGACCCCGGCGTAGTGGTTAGCATCCATACCTCTCACGCCAAAGTCACGAGTTCAAATCTCACCTCCGGACAAGTCACGAATGACCCAAGAGCGTTGAAGTGACTATAATAATAATAAAAAAAACTTATAACATCTTGTATACGTAGCAAGTCCAGTCCAAGCAAATCAACGCATGCCTACGCATCTACATGTAATTAAACCAGCGAGTGTGGGACACTAGGATACCCTAGGTCAAGGAAATGAACAACACGGCGTTGTATTCCTTCATCGTCTGGAGAGGGATGAAGGTGAACTTTCCATCGAAGCGAGGGACCACTATAGAAGATAAGTTGGAGGAGCATAGAAAAGTGTACAACTTACAGTTCAAGAAGTTTGCATCAGCTTATGAGGTCGGCCAGAAGGTTTTCAAACGGAATTTGCGTCAATCGTCAATCTGGGAGTTTTTTTCAGCCAGCGTTATCCGTCCGGGAAAAAAGACTCCACGTCGTTCTTCTGGGTGATTCCTTAAAAAAAAGAAAAGTTTTAGTTTCTGTCTTAAATTGCGCCTAAATCAGAAACAACTTACCGTACTAACACGTGTAGCATTATGGCACGTGTGAAGATGTAGTCCATAGGTCATCAATGTTGTCCAAAGGCTGTGATTCCTTCGTCAGAGAGGATAAATTTTACAGCATCTTATCATCATCGTCATCTCATCAGTCCGGTAGGGTCGTCGTTGATGAAGATGGAATGCTGAAAAAGAGAAAGAGAAAGATATATAATTATTGTTACCGGTAACAGAATTTCAGTCCGGATTGAAAAGGTGCACAAACAAAAGCCAACGACAAGGAAAAGACTAGTGCCTCTAAGTAGGAGAGATGGCACCGTCAGCGTTGACGGCAAATAACTCACGAACACTAGCGGACCGTGAGTACTGTGCCACCTATGCATCCTTCCATCTTGATCTTGGAATGAATACGAATCCATCTTCACATTATAGCCACTAGGAATTCCAGCTTCACCGTTAATTATTGTGTAGATTCCAATCGGTACTCACCAGCAAGCACACTTCACAAGTACCACCTAACTTTGTCACACATTTAAGACCCCAACAATCCTGCACCACTGTCCGTTACAATTTTTTCAGTTGATGATGCATCGTTTAAAAAATTGACGTTTCAATGAAGAAAAAAACATGCACGCCTACGTTGATCAAAATTTCGATTTTCACGACTTTCACCCACTGCGCATTCCCTTCCATAGTCGCTACCATAGCAACACCATTAACACCGAATAGGGACTTTTTGGTGAATAAAAAATTCGTTTAGGGACCGTGCTTTCGAGCAAACCAATCGATGTGGCAGAATGCTATCATCGAAGATCTTTTTGTTTATGGAGTTCGAAGGACCACTACCGTGAGCTCGATCGTTGCATTTCAGAGTAGTAGTGATAGGCTTTAGATATAGTACCAATTTTTGTAGAAAAAAAAAATCAGCTAGATTGATAGGAGCTAGGGCAGGAGCACATATGTGATTGGCAGGGAATGTGGTTGGAGTTTAAAGGTACTGAAAAATCACCCCTAATGATGATTTTGATTGAAACTGAAAATCGGTTTCGATCGAAATTAGTAATAGAGGTGACTTTTCAGTACATTTAACGAGGGCTTATCACATATGTGCTCCTTGTTAGTTAGCTACCTCAAAATTTACCATTCACTTATAGTAGCTAGCTAGTTAAAAGAGTGGTATCATATTTCCCGGATTTTAATTTCAGATTGGGCCATTGATCAGTTTGACGTTTAAGATAAATCCAAGAAATTAGAACGTAACAACAATAAATTTCAGATGACGACCTTTCGTTTGAGCTTATTGCCAAAACGTCAACCCAATCACGTAAGTTTAACGATAAACCTGGTGCACAATGACAATGCATTAATCTGCGAGTAAATAACCTAGCTCTTACGTGAAGAAATGGAAGGTCGAAGGTCACACCTTTGAAACAAATAACTACACCAAGATTGGAGCTTTTCGTAGCTTTAGAGAGTGTCTAGGATAAGAGAGAAGCGGACTGGTTGATTTTACTCAACTGTCAAAGCCAGAACCAATCGAGCAACGCATGTCTTGATTGAAATGGCAGTGTTGCTAGAAACCACCTAGGCATAGGTTGCCAAGGTCGTTGGTTTTGAATATGTTTTTCTCTTATCCCAAAAACCCTCTTTACGTAGCACCTTTGGCTGTTGCGTTGCGCTATATAAGTAAAGAACGTCGTACCTTCGGTAGTCAAGATGCTGTTTAAACGAGTGGTGCGACAGTCAACATTGCTCAGGTGTTACTATTTCTTCGACTCCAACTTGGACACCTGATGCTCAAAAAATGCTTCCGATTCTGACTCCACATCCCTGGTTGTTGGTTATTTAAGTTGTATTTAATTAAAGGCGTCTGTACAATAGTGCATTTCTTAAAATTCCTACGTACAGTATTTGGAAAACAAATCAATAAATATTTCACCAAACATAATAGGTAACCATCATGGCTAACCCTCCTCAATTCAAATCAATTCCGTCCCGTTACATCATTTACCACCGGAATCACGCGAACGGTGCCAAGTTTGTCACGACTGGGATAAAGTCTGTAGTATCAAAATATGTCCAAACAGAATCATAGTGTCTATATGGATAATGCTTATTTATTCCCACGTATACCAGATGATTTAGGCTCTCCAAATCGTACTGCAGTTCAGATGATTTGTTTTACTAGATCAACAAAGACTGGGATAATATCTATAGTATCGAAATATCGATATGGAAAGCCTAGAACATTTGGCATACACGAAAATAGGTTGTCATGAGCCACATAGACACTTTGAATCTGTTTGGACATGTTTCGATACTACAGATATTGAATTAGTCTTGGGTGATCTAGTAGAAAAATAATCTGATCTCCATCTATGGGGCGACCCCGGCGTAGTGGTTAGCATCCATACCTCTCACGCCAAAGTCACGAGTTCAAATCTCACCTCCGGACAAGTCACGAATGACCCAAGAGCGTTAAAGTGACTATAATAATAATAAAAAAAAAACTTATAACATCTTGTATACGTAGCAAGTCCAGTCCAAGCAAATCAACGCATGCCTACGCATCTACATGTAATTAAACCAGCGAGTGTGGGACACCCTAGGTGAAGGAAATGAACAACACGGCGTTGTATTCCTTCATCGTCTGGAGAGGGATGAAGGTGAACTTTCCATCGAAGCGAGGGACCACTATAGAAGATAAGTTGGAGGAGCATAGAAAAGTGTACAACTTACAGTTCAAGAAGTTTGCATCAGCTTATGAGGTCAGCCAGAAGGTTTTCAAACGGAATTTGCGTCAATCGTCAATCTGGGAGTTTTTTCAGCCAGCGTTATCCGTCCGGGAAAAAAGACTCTACGTCGTTCTTCTGGGTGATTCCTTAAAAAAAAAGAAAAGTTTTAGTTTCTGTCTTAAATTGCGCCTAAATCAGAAACAACTTACCGTACTAACACGTGTAGCATTATGGCACGTGTGAAGATGTAGTCCATAGGTCATCAATGTTGTCCAAAGGCTGTGATTCCTTCGTCAGAGAGGATGAATTTTACAGCATCTTATCATCATCGTCATCTCATCAGTCCGGTAGGGTCGTCGTTGATGAAGATGGAATGCTGAAAAAGAGAAAGAGAAAGATATATAATTATTGTTACCGGTAACAGAATTTCAGTCTGGATTGAAAAGGTGCACAAACAAAAGCCAACGACAAGGAAAAAACTAGTGCCTCTAAGTAGGAGAGATGGCACCGTCAGCGTTGACGGCAAATAACTCACGAACACTAGCGGACCGTGAGTACTGTGCCACCTATGCATCCTTCCATCTTGATCTTGGAATGAATACGAATCCATCTTCACATTTATAGCCACTAGGAATTCCAGCTTCACCGTTAATTATTGTGTAGATTCCAATCGGTACTCACCAGCAAGCACACTTCACAAGTACCACCTAACTTTGTCACACATTTAAGACCCCAACAATCCTGCACCACTGTTCGTTACAATTTTTTCAGTTGATGATGCATCGTTTAAAAAATTGACGTTTCAATGAAGAAAAAAACATGCACGCCTACGTTGATCAAAATTTCGATTTTCACGACTTTCACCCACTGCGCATCCCCTTCCATAGTCGCTACCATAGTAACACCATTAACACCGAATAGGGACTTTTTGGTGAATAAAAAATTCGTTTAGGGACCGTCCAATCAATGTGGCAGAATGCTATCATCGAAGATCTTTTTGTTTATGGAGTTCGAAGGACCACTACCGTGAGCTCGATCGTTGCATTTCAGAGTAGTAGTGATAGGCTTTAGATATAGTACCAATTTTTGTAGAAAAAAAAAATCAGCTAGATTGATAGGAGCAAGGGCAGGAGCACATATGTGATTGGCAGGGAATGTGGTTGGAGTTTAAAGGTACTGAAAAATTACCCCTAATGATGATTCTGATTGAAACTGAAAATCGGTTTCGATCGAAATTAGTAATAGAGGTGACTTTTCAGTACATTTAACGAGGGCTTATCACATATGTGCTCCTTTTAGCTTGTTAGTTAGCTACCTTAAAATTTACCATTCACTTATAGTAGCTAGCTAGTGAAAAGAGTGGTATCATATTTCCCGGATTTTAATTTCAGATTGGGCCATTGATCAGTTTGACGTTTAAGATAAATCCAAGAAATTAGAACGTAACAACAATAAATTTCAGATGACGACCTTTCGCTTGAGCTTATTGCCAAAACGTCAACCCAATCACGTAAGTTTAACGATAAACCTGGTGCACAATGACAATGCATTAATCTGCGAGTAAATAACCTAGCTCTTACGTGAAGAAATGGAAGGTCGAAGGTCACACCTTTGAAACAAATAACTACACCAAGATTGGAGCTTTTCGTAGCTTTAGAGAGTGTCTAGGATAAGAGAGAAGCGGACTGGTTGATTTTACTCAACTGTCAAAGCCAGAACCAATCGAGCAACGCATGTCTTGATTGAAATGGCAGTGTTTCTAGAAACCACCTAGGCATAGGTTGCCAAGGTCGTTGGTTTTGAATATGTTTTTCTCTTATCCCAAAAACCCTCTTTACGTAGCACCTTTGGCTGTTGCGTTGCGCTATATAAGTAAAGAACGTCGTACCTTCGGTAGTCAAGATGCTGTTTAAACGAGTGGTGCGACAGTCAACATTGCTCAGGTGTTACTATTTCTTCGACTCGAACTTGGACACCTGATGCTCAAAAAATGCTTCCGATTCTGACTCCACATCCCTGGTTGTTGGTTATTTAAGTTGTATTTAATTAAAGGCGTCTGTACAATAGTGCATTTCTTAAAATTCCTACGTACAGTATTTGGAAAACAAATCAATAAATATTTCACCAAACATAATAGGTAACCATCATGGCTAACCCTCCTCAATTCAAATCAATTCCGTCCCGTTACATCATTTACCACCGGAATCACGCGAACGGTGCCAAGTTTGTCACGACTGGGATAAAGTCTTTAGTACCAAAATATGTCCAAACAGAATCATAGTGTCTATATGGATAATGCTTATTTATTCCCACGTATACCAGATGATTTAGGCTCTCCAAATCGTACTGCAGTTCAGATGATTTGTTTTACTAGATCAACAAAGACTGGGATAATATCTATAGTATCGAAATATCGATATGGAAAGCCTAGAACATTTGGCATACACGAAAATAGGTTGTCATGAGCCACATAGACACTTTGAATCTGTTTGGACATGTTTCGATACTACAGATATTGAATTAGTCTTGGGTGATCTAGTAGAAAAATAATCTGATCTCCATCTATGGGGCGACCCCGGCGTAGTGGTTAGCATCCATACCTCTCACGCCAAAGTCACGAGTTCAAATCTCACCTCCGGACAAGTCACGAATGACCCAAGAGCGTTAAAGTGACTATAATAATAAAAAAAAAACTTCTAACATCTTGTATACGTAGCAAGTCCAGTCCAAGCAAATCAATGCATGCCTACGCATCTACATGTAATTAAACCAGCGAGTGTGGGACACTAGGATACCCTAGGTCAAGGAAATGAACAACACGGCGTTGTATTCCTTCATCGTCTGGAGAGGGATGAAGGTGAACTTTCCATCGAAGCGAGGGACCACTATAGAAGATAAGTTGTAGGAGCATAGAAAAGTGTACAACTTACAGTTCAAGAAGTTTGCATCAGCTTATGAGGTCAGCCAGAAGGTTTTCAAACGGAATTTGCGTCAATCGTCAATCTGGGAGTTTTTTCAGCCAGCGTTATCTGTCCGGGAAAAAAGACTCCACGTCGTTCTTCTGGGTGATTCCTTAAAAAAAAGAAAAGTTTTAGTTTCTGTCTTAAATTGCGCCTAAATCAGAAACAACTTACCGTACTAACACGTGTAGCATTATGGCACGTGTGAAGATGTAGTCCATAGGTCATCAATGTTGTCCAAAGGCTGTGATTCCTTTGTCAGAGAGGATGAATTTTACAGCATCTTATCATCATCGTCATCTCATCAGTCCGGTAGGGTCGTCGTTGATGAAGATGGAATGCTGAAAAAGAGAAAGAGAAAGATATATAATTATTGTTACCGGTAACAGAATTTCAGTCTGGATTGAAAAGGTGCACAAACAAAAGCCAACGACAAGGAAAAGACTAGTGCCTCTAAGTAGGAGAGATGGCACCGTCAGCGTTGACGGCAAATAACTCACGAACACTAGCGGACCGTGAGTACTGTGCCACCTATGCATCCTTCCATCTTGATCTTGGAATGAATACGAATCCATCTTCACATTATAGCGACTAGGAATTCCAGCTTCACCGTTAATTATTGTGTAGATTCCAATCGGTACTCACCAGCAAGCACACTTCACAAGTACCACCTAACTTTGTCACACATTTAAGACCCCAACAATCCTGCACCACTGTCCGTTACAATTTTTTCAGTTGATGATGCATCGTTTAAAAAATTGACGTTTCAATGAAGAAAAAAAACATGCACGCCTACGTTGATCAAAATTTCGATTTTCACGACTTTCACCCACTGCGCATCCCCTTCCATAGTCGCTACCATAGCAACACCATTAACACCGAATAGGGACTTTTTGGTGAATAAAAAATTCGTTTAGGGACCGTGCTTTCGAGCAAACCAATCGATGTGGCAGAATGCTATCATCGAAGATCTTTTTGTTTATGGAGTTCGAAGGACCACTACCGTGAGCTCGATCGTTGCATTTCAGAGTAGTAGTGATAGGCTTTAGATATAGTACCAATTTTTGTAGAAAAAAAAAAATCAGCTAGATTGATAGGAGCTAGGGCAGGAGCACATATGTGATTGGCAGGGAATGTGGTTGGAGTTTAAAGGTACTGAAAAATCAGCCCTAATGATGATTTTGATTGAAACTGAAAATCGGTTTCGATCGAAATTAGTAATAGAGGTGACTTTTCAGTACATTTAACGAGGGCTTATCACATATGTGCTCCTTTTAGCTTGTTAGTTAGCTACCTCAAAATTTACCATTCACTTATAGTAGCTAGCTAGTTAAAAGAGTGGTATCATATTTCCCGGATTTTAATTTCAGATTGGGCCATTGATCAGTTTGACGTTTAAGATAAATCCAAGAAATTAGAACGTAACAACAATAAATTTCAGATGACGACCTTTCGTTTGAGCTTATTGCCAAAACGTCAACCCAATCACGTAAGTTTAACGATAAACCTGGTGCACAATGACAATGCATTAATCTGCGAGTAAATAACCTAGCTCTTACGTGAAGAAATGGAAGGTCGAAGGTCACACATTTGAAACAAATAACTACACCAAGATTGGAGCTTTTCGTAGCTTTAGAGAGTGTCTAGGATAAGAGAGAAGCGGACTGGTTGATTTTACTCAACTGTCAAAGCCAGAACCAATCGGTTTCGATCGAAATTAGTAATAGAGGTGACTTTTCAGTACATTTAACGAGGGCTTATCACATATGTGCTCCTTTTAGCTTGTTAGTTAGCTACCTCAAAATTTACCATTCACTTATAGTAGCTAGCTAGTTAAAAGAGTGGTATCATATTTCCCGGATTTTAATTTCAGATTGGGCCATTGATCAGTTTGACGTTTAAGATAAATCCAAGAAATTAGAACGTAACAACAATAAATTTCAGATGACGACCTTTCGTTTGAGCTTATTGCCAAAACGTCAACCCAATCACGTAAGTTTAACGATAAACCTGGTGCACAATGACAATGCATTAATCTGCGAGTAAATAACCTAGCTCTTACGTGAAGAAATGGAAGGTCGAAGGTCACACATTTGAAACAAATAACTACACCAAGATTGGAGCTTTTCGTAGCTTTAGAGAGTGTCTAGGATAAGAGAGAAGCGGACTGGTTGATTTTACTCAACTGTCAAAGCCAGAACCAATCGAGCAACGCATGTCTTGATTGAAATGGCAGTGTTGCTAGAAACCACCTAGGCATAGGTTGCCAAGGTCGTTGGTTTTGAATATATTTTTCTCTTATCCCAAAAACCCTCTTTACGTAGCACCTTTGGCTGTTGCGTTGCGCTATATAAGTAAAGAACGTCGTACCTTCGGTAGTCAAGATGCTGTTTAAACGAGTGGTGCGACAGTCAACATTGCTCAGGTGTTACTATTTCTTCGACTCCAACTTGGACACCTGATGCTCAAAAAATGCTTCCGATTCTGACTCCACATCCCTGGTTGTTGGTTATTTAAGTTGTATTTAATTAAAGGCGTCTGTACAGTAGTGCATTTCTTAAAATTCCTACGTACAGTATTTGGAAAACAAATCAATAAATATTTCACCAAACATAATAGGTAACCATCATGGCTAACCCTCCTCAATTCAAATCAATTCCGTCCCGTTACATCATTTACCACCGGAATCACGCGAACGGTGCCAAGTTTGTCACGACTGGGATAAAGTCTGTAGTATCAAAATATGTCCAAACAGAATCATAGTGTCTATATGGATAATGCTTATTTATTCCCACGTATACCAGATGATTTAGGCTCTCCAAATCGTACTGCAGTTCAGATGATTTGTTTTACTAGATCAACAAAGACTGGGATAATATCTATAGTATCGAAATATCGATATGGAAAGCCTAGAACATTTGGCATACACGAAAATAGGTTGTCATGAGCCACATAGACACTTTGAATCTGTTTGGACATGTTTCGATACTACAGATATTGAATTAGTCTTGGGTGATCTAGTAGAAAAATAATCTGATCTCCATCTATGGGGCGACCCCGGCGTAGTGGTTAGCATCCATACCTCTCACGCCAAAGTCACGAGTTCAAATCTCACCTCCGGACAAGTCACGAATGACCCAAGAGCGTTGAAGTGACTATAATAATAATAAAAAAAACTTATAACATCTTGTATACGTAGCAAGTCCAGTCCAAGCAAATCAACGCATGCCTACGCATCTACATGTAATTAAACCAGCGAGTGTGGGACACTAGGATACCCTAGGTCAAGGAAATGAACAACACGGCGTTGTATTCCTTCATCGTCTGGAGAGGGATGAAGGTGAACTTTCCATCGAAGCGAGGGACCACTATAGAAGATAAGTTGGAGGAGCATAGAAAAGTGTACAACTTACAGTTCAAGAAGTTTGCATCAGCTTATGAGGTCGGCCAGAAGGTTTTCAAACGGAATTTGCGTCAATCGTCAATCTGGGAGTTTTTTTCAGCCAGCGTTATCCGTCCGGGAAAAAAGACTCCACGTCGTTCTTCTGGGTGATTCCTTAAAAAAAAGAAAAGTTTTAGTTTCTGTCTTAAATTGCGCCTAAATCAGAAACAACTTACCGTACTAACACGTGTAGCATTATGGCACGTGTGAAGATGTAGTCCATAGGTCATCAATGTTGTCCAAAGGCTGTGATTCCTTCGTCAGAGAGGATAAATTTTACAGCATCTTATCATCATCGTCATCTCATCAGTCCGGTAGGGTCGTCGTTGATGAAGATGGAATGCTGAAAAAGAGAAAGAGAAAGATATATAATTATTGTTACCGGTAACAGAATTTCAGTCCGGATTGAAAAGGTGCACAAACAAAAGCCAACGACAAGGAAAAGACTAGTGCCTCTAAGTAGGAGAGATGGCACCGTCAGCGTTGACGGCAAATAACTCACGAACACTAGCGGACCGTGAGTACTGTGCCACCTATGCATCCTTCCATCTTGATCTTGGAATGAATACGAATCCATCTTCACATTATAGCCACTAGGAATTCCAGCTTCACCGTTAATTATTGTGTAGATTCCAATCGGTACTCACCAGCAAGCACACTTCACAAGTACCACCTAACTTTGTCACACATTTAAGACCCCAACAATCCTGCACCACTGTCCGTTACAATTTTTTCAGTTGATGATGCATCGTTTAAAAAATTGACGTTTCAATGAAGAAAAAAACATGCACGCCTACGTTGATCAAAATTTCGATTTTCACGACTTTCACCCACTGCGCATTCCCTTCCATAGTCGCTACCATAGCAACACCATTAACACCGAATAGGGACTTTTTGGTGAATAAAAAATTCGTTTAGGGACCGTGCTTTCGAGCAAACCAATCGATGTGGCAGAATGCTATCATCGAAGATCTTTTTGTTTATGGAGTTCGAAGGACCACTACCGTGAGCTCGATCGTTGCATTTCAGAGTAGTAGTGATAGGCTTTAGATATAGTACCAATTTTTGTAGAAAAAAAAAATCAGCTAGATTGATAGGAGCTAGGGCAGGAGCACATATGTGATTGGCAGGGAATGTGGTTGGAGTTTAAAGGTACTGAAAAATCACCCCTAATGATGATTTTGATTGAAACTGAAAATCGGTTTCGATCGAAATTAGTAATAGAGGTGACTTTTCAGTACATTTAACGAGGGCTTATCACATATGTGCTCCTTGTTAGTTAGCTACCTCAAAATTTACCATTCACTTATAGTAGCTAGCTAGTTAAAAGAGTGGTATCATATTTCCCGGATTTTAATTTCAGATTGGGCCATTGATCAGTTTGACGTTTAAGATAAATCCAAGAAATTAGAACGTAACAACAATAAATTTCAGATGACGACCTTTCGTTTGAGCTTATTGCCAAAACGTCAACCCAATCACGTAAGTTTAACGATAAACCTGGTGCACAATGACAATGCATTAATCTGCGAGTAAATAACCTAGCTCTTACGTGAAGAAATGGAAGGTCGAAGGTCACACCTTTGAAACAAATAACTACACCAAGATTGGAGCTTTTCGTAGCTTTAGAGAGTGTCTAGGATAAGAGAGAAGCGGACTGGTTGATTTTACTCAACTGTCAAAGCCAGAACCAATCGAGCAACGCATGTCTTGATTGAAATGGCAGTGTTGCTAGAAACCACCTAGGCATAGGTTGCCAAGGTCGTTGGTTTTGAATATGTTTTTCTCTTATCCCAAAAACCCTCTTTACGTAGCACCTTTGGCTGTTGCGTTGCGCTATATAAGTAAAGAACGTCGTACCTTCGGTAGTCAAGATGCTGTTTAAACGAGTGGTGCGACAGTCAACATTGCTCAGGTGTTACTATTTCTTCGACTCCAACTTGGACACCTGATGCTCAAAAAATGCTTCCGATTCTGACTCCACATCCCTGGTTGTTGGTTATTTAAGTTGTATTTAATTAAAGGCGTCTGTACAATAGTGCATTTCTTAAAATTCCTACGTACAGTATTTGGAAAACAAATCAATAAATATTTCACCAAACATAATAGGTAACCATCATGGCTAACCCTCCTCAATTCAAATCAATTCCGTCCCGTTACATCATTTACCACCGGAATCACGCGAACGGTGCCAAGTTTGTCACGACTGGGATAATGTCTGTAGTATCAAAATATGTCCAAACAGAATCATAGTGTCTATATGGATAATGCTTATTTATTCCCACGTATACCAGATGATTTAGGCTCTCCAAATCGTACTGCAGTTCAGATGATTTGTTTTACTAGATCAACAAAGACTGGGATAATATCTATAGTATCGAAATATCGATATGGAAAGCCTAGAACATTTGGCATACACGAAAATAGGTTGTCATGAGCCACATAGACACTTTGAATCTGTTTGGACATGTTTCGATACTACAGATATTGAATTAGTCTTGGGTGATCTAGTAGAAAAATAATCTGATCTCCATCTATGGGGCGACCCCGGCGTAGTGGTTAGCATCCATACCTCTCACGTCAAAGTCACGAGTTCAAATCTCACCTCCGGACAAGTCACGAATGACCCAAGAGCGTTGAAGTGACTATAATAATAATAAAAAAAAACTTATAACATCTTGTATACGTAGCAAGTCCAGTCCAAGCAAATCAACGCATGCCTACGCATCTACATGTAATTAAACCAGCGAGTGTGGGACACTAGGATACCCTAGGTCAAGGAAATGAACAACACGGCGTTGTATTCCTTCATCGTCTGGAGAGGGATGAAGGTGAACTTTCCATCGAAGCGAGGGACCACTATAGAAGATAAGTTGGAGGAGCATAGAAAAGTGTACAACTTACAGATCAAGAAGTTTGCATCAGCTTATGAGGTCGGCCAGAAGGTTTTCAAACGGAATTTGCGTCAATCGTCAATCTGGGAGTTTTTTCAGCCAGCGTTATCCGTCCGGGAAAAAAGACTCCACGTCGTTCTTCTGGGTGATTCCTTAAAAAAAAGAAAAGTTTTAGTTTCTGTCTTAAATTGCGCCTAAATCAGAAACAACTTACCGTACTAACACGTGTAGCATTATGGCACGTGTGAAGATGTAGTCCATAGGTCATCAATGTTGTCCAAAGGCTGTGATTCCTTCGTCAGAGAGGATAAATTTTACAGCATCATCGTCATTTCATCAGTCCGGTAGGGTCGTCGTTGATGAAGATGGAATGCTGAAAAAGAGAAAAAGAAAGATATATAATTATTGTTACCGGTAACAGAATTTCAGTCCGGATTGAAAAGGTGCACAAACAAAAGCCAACGACAAGGAAAAGACTAGTGCCTCTAAGTAGGAGAGATGGCACCGTCAGCGTTGACGGCAAATAACTCACGAACACTAGCGGACCGTGAGTACTGTGCCACCTATGCATCCTTCCATCTTGATCTTGGAATGAATACGAATCCATCTTCACATTATAGCCACTAGGAATTCCAGCTTCACCGTTAATTATTGTGTAGATTCCAATCGGTACTCACCAGCAAGCACACTTCACAAGTACCACCTAACTTTGTCACACATTTAAGACCCCAACAATCCTACACCACTGTCCGTTACAATTTTTTCAGTTGATGATGCATCGTTTAAAAAATTGACGTTTCAATGAAGAAAAAAACATGCACGCCTACGTTGATCAAAATTTCGATTTTCACGACTTTCACCCACTGCGCATCCCCTTCCATAGTCGCTACCATAGCAACACCATTAACACCGAATAGGGACTTTTTGGTGAATAAAAAATTCGTTTAGGGACCGTCCAATCGATGTGGCAGAATGCTATCATCGAAGATCTTTTTGTTTATGGAGTTCGAAGGACCACTACCGTGAGCTCGATCGTTGCATTTCAGAGTAGTAGTGATAGGCTTTAGATATAGTACCAATTTTTGTAGAAAAAAAAAAATCAGCTAGATTGATAGGAGCTAGGGCAGGAGCACATATGTGATTGGCAGGGAATGTGGTTGGAGTTTAAAGGTACTGAAAAATCACCCCTAATGATGATTTTGATTGAAACTGAAAATCGGTTTCGATCGAAATTAGTAATAGAGGTGACTTTTCAGTACATTTAACGAGGGCTTATCACATATGTGCTCCTTTGAGCTTGTTAGTTAGCTACCTCAAAATTTACCATTCACTTATAGTAGCTAGCTAGTTAAAAGAGTGGTATCATATTTCCCGGATTTTAATTTCAGATTGGGCCATTGATCAGTTTGACGTTTAAGATAAATCCAAGAAATTAGAACGTAACAACAATAAATTTCGTTTGAGCTTATTGCCAAAACGTCAACCCAATCACGTAAGTTTAACGATAAACCTGGTGCACAATGACAATGCATTAATCTGCGAGTAAATAACCTAGCTCTTACGTGAAGAAATGGAAGGTCGAAGGTCACACCTTTGAAACAAATAACTACACCAAGATTGGAGCTTTTCGTAGCTTTAGAGAGTGTCTAGGATAAGAGAGAAGCGGACTGGTTGATTTTACTCAACTGTCAAAGCCAGAACCAATCGAGCAACGCATGTCTTGATTGAAATGGCAGTGTTGCTAGAAACCACCTAGGCATAGGTTGCCAAGGTCGTTGGTTTTGAATATGTTTTTCTCTTATCCCAAAAACCCTCTTTACGTAGCACCTTTTGGCTGTTGCGTTGCGCTATATAAGTAAAGAACGTCGTACCTTCGGTAGTCAAGATGCTGTTTAAACGAGTGGTGCGACAGTCAACATTGCTCAGGTGTTACTATTTCTTCGACTCCAACTTGGACACCTGATGCTCAAAAAATGCTTCCGATTCTGACTCCACATCCCTGGTTGTTGGTTATTTAAGTTGTATTTAATTAAAGGCGTCTGTACAATAGTGCATTTCTTAAAATTCCTACGTACAGTATTTGGAAAACAAATCAATAAATATTTCACCAAACATAATAGGTAACCATCATGGCTAACCCTCCTCAATTCAAATCAATTCCGTCCCGTTACATCATTTACCACCGGAATCACGCGAACGGTGCCAAGTTTGTCACGACTGGGATAAAGTCTGTAGTATCAAAATATGTCCAAACAGAATCATAGTGTCTATATGAATAATGCTTATTTATTCCCACGTATACCAGATGATTTAGGCTCTCCAAATCGTACTGCAGTTCAGATGATTTGTTTTACTAGATCAACAAAGACTGGGATAATATCTATAGTATCGAAATATCGATATGGAAAGCCTAGAACATTTGGCATACACGAAAATAGGTTGTCATGAGCCACATAGACACTTTGAATCTGTTTGGACATGTTTCGATACTACAGATATTGAATTAGTCTTGGGTGATCTAGTAGAAAAATAATCTGATCTCCATCTATGGGGCGACCCCGGCGTAGTGGTTAGCATCCATACCTCTCACGCCAAAGTCACGAGTTCAAATCTCACCTCCGGACAAGTCACGAATGACCCAAGAGCGTTAAAGTGACTATAATAATAAAAAAAAAACTTCTAACATCTTGTATACGTAGCAAGTCCAGTCCAAGCAAATCAATGCATGCCTACGCATCTACATGTAATTAAACCAGCGAGTGTGGGACACTAGGATACCCTAGGTGAAGGAAATGAACAACACGGCGTTGTATTCCTTCATCGTCTGGAGAGGGATGAAGGTGAACTTTCCATCGAAGCGAGGGACCACTATAGAAGATAAGTTGGAGGAGCATAGAAAAGTGTACAACTTACAGTTCAAGAAGTTTGCATCAGCTTATGAGGTCAGCCAGAAGGTTTTCAAACGGAATTTGCGTCAATCGTCAATCTGGGAGTTTTTTCAGCCAGCGTTATCCGTCCGGGAAAAAAGACTCCACGTCGTTCTTCTGGGTGATTCCTTAAAAAAAAAGAAAAGTTTTAGTTTCTGTCTTAAATTGCGCCTAAATCAGAAACAACTTACCGTACTAACACGTGTAGCATTATGGCACGTGTGAAGATGTAGTCCATAGGTCATCAATGTTGTCCAAAGGCTGTGATTCCTTCGTCAGAGAGGATGAATTTTACAGCATCTTATCATCATCGTCATCTCATCAGTCCGGTAGGGTCGTCGTTGATGAAGATGGAATGCTGAAAAAGAGAAAGAGAAAGATATATAATTATTGTTACCGGTAACAGAATTTCAGTCTGGATTGAAAAGATGCGTTTGGACA
The DNA here is from genome assembly GCF_037179485.1 of Ochlerotatus camptorhynchus. Taxonomy (NCBI): domain Eukaryota; kingdom Metazoa; phylum Arthropoda; class Insecta; order Diptera; family Culicidae; genus Ochlerotatus; species Ochlerotatus camptorhynchus. The sequence goes on from NW_027041207.1 coordinate 231,357, forward strand.
TGTTTCGATACTACAGATATTGAATTAGTCTTGGGTGATCTAGTAGAAAAATAATCTGATCTCCATCTATGGGGCGACCCCGGCGTAGTGGTTAGCATCCATATCTCTCACGCCAAAGTCACGAGTTCAAATCTCACCTCCGGACAAGTCACGAATGACACAAGAGCGTTGAAGTGACTATAATAATAATAAAAAAAAACTTATAACATCTTGTATACTTAGCAAGTCCAGTCCAAGCAAATCAACGCATGCCTACGCATCTACATGTAATTAAACCAGCGAGTGTGGGACACTAGGATACCCTAGGTCAAGGAAATGAACAACACGGCGTTGTATTCCTTCATCGTCTGGAGAGGGATGAAGGTGAACTTTCCATCGAAGCGAGGGACCACTATAGAAGATAAGTTGGAGGAGCATAGAAAAGTGTACAACTTACAGTTCAAGAAGTTTGCATCAGCTTATGAGGTCGGCCAGAAGGTTTTCAAACGGAATTTGCGTCAATCGTCAATCTGGGAGTTTTTTCAGCCAGCGTTATCCGTCCGGGAAAAAAGACTCCACGTCGTTCTTCTGGGTGATTCCTTAAAAAAAAGAAAAGTTTTAGTTTCTGTCTTAAATTGCGCCTAAATCAGAAACAACTTTCCGTACTAACACGTGTAGCATTATGGCACGTGTGAAGATGTAGTCCATAGGTCATCAATGTTGTCCAAAGGCTGTGATTCCTTCGTCAGAGAGGATAAATTTTACAGCATCTTATCATCATCGTCATCTCATCAGTCCGGTAGGGTCGTCGTTGATGAAGATGGAATGCTGAAAAAGAGAAAGAGAAAGATATATAATTATTGTTACCGGTAACAGAATTTCAGTCTGGATTGAAAAGGTGCACAAACAAAAGCCAACGACAAGGAAAAGACTAGTGCCTCTAAGTAGGAGAGATGGCACCGTCAGCGTTGACGGCAAATAACTCACGAACACTAGCGGACCGTGAGTACTGTGCCATCCTTCCATCTTGATCTTGGAATGAATACGAATCCATCTTCACATTATAGCCACTAGGAATTCCAGCTTCACCGTTAATTATTGTGTAGATTCCAATCGGTACTCACCAGCAAGCACACTTCACAAGTACCACCTAACTTTGTCACACATTTAAGACCCCAACAATCCTGCACCACTGTCCGTTACAATTTTTTCAGTTGATGATGCATCGTTTAAAAAATTGACGTTTCAATGAAGAAAAAAAACATGCACGCCTACGTTGATCAAAATTTCGATTTTCACGACTTTCACCCACTGCGCATCCCCTTCCATAGTCGCTACCATAGCAACACCATTAACACCGAATAGGGACTTTTTGGTGAATAAAAAATTCGTTTAGGGACCGTCCAATCGATGTGGCAGAATGCTATCATCGAAGATCTTTTTGTTTATGGAGTTCGAAGGACCACTACCGTGAGCTCGATCGTTGCATTTCAGAGTAGTAGTGATAGGCTTTAGTATAGTACCAATTTTTGTAGAAAAAAAAAATCAGCTAGATTGATAGGAGCTAGGGCAGGAGCACATATGTGATTGGCAGGGAATGTGGTTGGAGTTTAAAGGTACTGAAAAATCACCCCTAATGATGATTTTGATTGAAACTGAAAATCGGTTTCGATCGAAATTAGTAATAGAGGTGACTTTTCAGTACATTTAACGAGGGCTTATCACATATGTGCTCCTTTTAGATTGTTAGTTAGCTACCTCAAAATTTACCATTCACTTATAGTAGCTAGCTAGTTAAAAGAGTGGTATCATATTTCCCGGATTTTAATTTCAGATTGGGCCATTGATCAGTTTGACGTTTAAGATAAATCCAAGAAATTAGAACGTAACAACAATAAATTTCAGATGACGACCTTTCGTTTGAGCTTATTGCCAAAACGTCAACCCAATCACGTAAGTTTAACGATAAACCTGGTGCACAATGACAATGCATTAATCTGCGAGTAAATAACCTAGCTCTTACGTGAAGAAATGGAAGGTCGAAGGTCACACCTTTGAAACAAATAACTACACCAAGATTGGAGCTTTTCGTAGCTTTAGAGAGTGTCTAGGATAAGAGAGAAGCGGACTGGTTGATTTTACTCAACTGTCAAAGCCAGAACCAATCGAGCAACGCATGTCTTGATTGAAATGGCAGTGTTGCTAGAAACCACCTAGGCATAGGTTGCCAAGGTCGTTGGTTTTGAATATGTTTTTCTCTTATCCCAAAAACCCTCTTTACGTAGCACCTTTTGGCTGTTGCGTTGCGCTATATAAGTAAAGAACGTCGTACCTTCGGTAGTCAAGATGCTGTTTAAACGAGTGGTGCGACAGTCAACATTGCTCAGGTGTTACTATTTCTTCGACTCCAACTTGGACACCTGATGCTCAAAAAATGCTTCCGATTCTGACTCCACATCCCTGGTTGTTGGTTATTTAAGTTGTATTTAATTAAAGGCGTCTGTACAATAGTGCATTTCTTAAAATTCCTACGTACAGTATTTGGAAAACAAATCAATAAATATTTCACCAAACATAATAGGTAACCATCATGGCTAACCCTCCTCAATTCAAATCAATTCCGTCCCGTTACATCATTTACCACCGGAATCACGCGAACGGTGCCAAGTTTGTCACGACTGGGATAAAGTCTGTAGTATCAAAATATGTCCAAACAGAATCATAGTGTCTATATGGATAATGCTTATTTATTCCCACGTATACCAGATGATTTAGGCTCTCGTAATCGTTCAGATGATTTGTTTTACTAGATCAACAAAGACTGGGATAATATCTATAGTATCGAAATATCGATATGGAAAGCCTAGAACATTTGGCATACACGAAAATAGGTTGTCATGAGCCACATAGACACTTTGAATCTGTTTGGACATGTTTCGATACTACAGATATTGAATTAGTCTTGGGTGATCTAGTAGAAAAATAATCTGATCTCCATCTATGGGGCGACCCCGGCGTAGTGGTTAGCATCCATACCTCTCACGCCAAAGTCACGAGTTCAAATCTCACCTCCGGACAAGTCACGAATGACCCAAGAGCGTTAAAGTGACTATAATAATAAAAAAAAAACTTCTAACATCTTGTATACGTAGCAAGTCCAGTCCAAGCAAATCAATGCATGCCTACGCATCTACATGTAATTAAACCAGCGAGTGTGGGACACCCTAGGTGAAGGAAATGAACAACACGGCGTTTTATTCCTTCATCGTCTGGAGAGGGATGAAGGTGAACTTTCCATCGAAGCGAGGGACCACTATAGAAGATAAGTTGGAGGAGCATAGAAAAGTGTACAACTTACAGTTCAAGAAGTTTGCATCAGCTTATGAGGTCAGCCAGAAGGTTTTCAAACGGAATTTGCGTCAATCGTCAATCTGGGAGTTTTTTCAGCCAGCGTTATCCGTCCGGGAAAAAAGACTCCACGTCGTTCTTCTGGGTGATTCCTTAAAAAAAAAGAAAAGTTTTAGTTTCTGTCTTAAATTGCGCCTAAATCAGAAACAACTTACCGTACTAACACGTGTAGCATTATGGCACGTGTGAAGATGTAGTCCATAGGTCATCAATGTTGTCCAAAGGCTGTGATTCCTTCGTCAGAGAGGATGAATTTTACAGCATCTTATCATCATCGTCATCTCATCAGTCCGGTAGGGTCGTCGTTGATGAAGATGGAATGCTGAAAAAGAGAAAGAGAAAGATATATAATTATTGTTACCGGTAACAGAATTTCAGTCTGGATTGAAAAGGTGCACAAACAAAAGCCAACGACAAGGAAAAGACTAGTGCCTCTAAGTAGGAGAGATGGCACCGTCAGCGTTGACGGCAAATAACTCACGAACACTAGCGGACCGTGAGTACTGTGCCACCTATGCATCCTTCCATCTTGATCTTGGAATGAATACGAATCCATCTTCACATTATAGCGACTAGGAATTCCAGCTTCACCGTTAATTATTGTGTAGATTCCAATCGGTACTCACCAGCAAGCACACTTCACAAGTACCACCTAACTTTGTCACACATTTAAGACCCCAACAATCCTGCACCACTGTCCGTTACAATTTTTTCAGTTGATGATGCATCGTTTAAAAAATTGACGTTTCAATGAAGAAAAAAAACATGCACGCCTACGTTGATCAAAATTTCGATTTTCACGACTTTCACCCACTGCGCATCCCCTTCCATAGTCGCTACCATAGCAACACCATTAACACCGAATAGGGACTTTTTGGTGAATAAAAAATTCGTTTAGGGACCGTGCTTTCGAGCAAACCAATCGATGTGGCAGAATGCTATCATCGAAGATCTTTTTGTTTATGGAGTTCGAAGGACCACTACCGTGAGCTCGATCGTTGCATTTCAGAGTAGTAGTGATAGGCTTTAGATATAGTACCAATTTTTGTAGAAAAAAAAAATCAGCTAGATTGATAGGAGCTAGGGCAAAAGCACATATGTGATTGGCAGGGAATGTGGTTGGAGTTTAAAGGTACTGAAAAATCACCCCTAATGATGATTTTGATTGAAACTGAAAATCGCTTTCGATCGAAATTAGTAATAGAGGTGACTTTTCAGTACATTTAACGAGGGCTTATCACATATAGGCTCCTTTTAGCTTGTTAGTTAGCTACCTCAAAATTTACCATTCACTTATAGTAGCTAGCTAGTTAAAAGAGTGGTATCATATTTCCCGGATTTTAATTTCAGATTGGGCCATTGATCAGTTTGACGTTTAAGATAAATCCAAGAAATTAGAACGTAACAACAATAAATTTCAGATGACGACCTTTCGTTTGAGCTTATTGCCAAAACGTCAACCCAATCACGTAAGTTTAACGATAAACCTGGTGCACAATGACAATGCATTAATCTGCGAGTAAATAACCTAGCTCTTACGTGAAGAAATGGAAGGTCGAAGGTCACACATTTGAAACAAATAACTACACCAAGATTGGAGCTTTTCGTAGCTTTAGAGAGTGTCTAGGATAAGAGAGAAGCGGACTGGTTGATTTTACTCAACTGTCAAAGCCAGAACCAATCGGTTTCGATCGAAATTAGTAATAGAGGTGACTTTTCAGTACATTTAACGAGGGCTTATCACATATGTGCTCTTTTTAGCTTGTTAGTTAGCTACCTCAAAATTTACCATTCACTTATAGTAGCTAGCTAGTTAAAAGAGTGGTATCATATTTCCCGGATTTTAATTTCAGATTGGGCCAGATTGGGTTTGACGTTTAAGATAAATCCAAGAAATTAGAACGTAACAACAATAAATTTCAGATGACGACCTTTCGTTTGAGCTTATTGCCAAAACGTCAACCCAATCACGTAAGTTTAACGATAAACCTGGTGCACAATGACAATGCATTAATCTGCGAGTAAATAACCTAGCTCTTTCGTGAAGAAATGGAAGGTCGAAGGTCACACATTTGAAACAAATAACTACACCAAGATTGGAGCTTTTCGTAGCTTTAGAGAGTGTCTAGGATAAGAGAGAAGCGGACTGGTTGATTTTACTCAACTGTCAAAGCCAGAACCAATCGAGCAACGCATGTCTTGATTGAAATGGCAGTGTTGCTAGAAACCACCTAGGCATAGGTTGCCAAGGTCGTTGGTTTTGAATATATTTTTCTCTTATCCCAAAAACCCTCTTTACGTAGCACCTTTTGGCTGTTGCGTTGCGCTATATAAGTAAAGAACGTCGTACCTTCGGTAGTCAAGATGCTGTTTAAACGAGTGGTGCGACAGTCAACATTGCTCAGGTGTTACTATTTCTTCGACTCCAACTTGGACACCTGATGCTCAAAAAATGCTTCCGATTCTGACTCCACATCCCTGGTTGTTGGTTATTTAAGTTGTATTTAATTAAAGGCGTCTGTACAATAGTGCATTTCTTAAAATTCCTACGTACAGTATTTGGAAAACAAATCAATAAATATTTCACCAAACATAATAGGTAACCATCATGGCTAACCCTCCTCAATTCAAATCAATTCCGTCCCGTTACATCATTTACCACCGGAATCACGCGAACGGTGCCAAGTTTGTCACGACTGGGATAAAGTCTGTAGTATCAAAATATGTCCAAACAGAATCATAGTGTCTATATGGATAATGCTTATTTATTCCCACGTATACCAGATGATTTAGGCTCTCCAAATCGTACTGCAGTTCAGATGATTTGTTTTACTAGATCAACAAAGACTGGGATAATATCTATAGTATCGAAATATCGATATGGAAAGCCTAGAACATTTGGCATACACGAAAATAGGTTGTCATGAGCCACATAGACACTTTGAATCTGTTTGGACATGTTTCGATACTACAGATATTGAATTAGTCTTGGGTGATCTAGTAGAAAAATAATCTGATCTCCATCTATGGGGCGACCCCGGCGTAGTGGTTAGCATCCATACCTCTCACGCCAAAGTCACGAGTTCAAATCTCACCTCCGGACAAGTCACGAATGACCCAAGAGCGTTAAAGTGACTATAATAATAAAAAAAAAACTTCTAACATCTTGTATACGTAGCAAGTCCAGTCCAAGCAAATCAATGCATGCCTACGCATCTACATGTAATTAAACCAGCGAGTGTGGGACACCCTAGGTGAAGGAAATGAACAACACGGCGTTTTATTCCTTCATCGTCTGGAGAGGGATGAAGGTGAACTTTCCATCGAAGCGAGGGACCACTATAGAAGATAAGTTGGAGGAGCATAGAAAAGTGTACAACTTACAGTTCAAGAAGTTTGCATCAGCTTATGAGGTCAGCCAGAAGGTTTTCAAACGGAATTTGCGTCAATCGTCAATCTGGGAGTTTTTTTCAGCCAGCGTTATCCGTCCGGGAAAAAAGACTCCACGTCGTTCTTCTGGGTGATTCCTTAAAAAAAAAGAAAAGTTTTAGTTTCTGTCTTAAATTGCGCCTAAATCAGAAACAACTTACCGTACTAACACGTGTAGCATTATGGCACGTGTGAAGATGTAGTCCATAGGTCATCAATGTTGTCCAAAGGCTGTGATTCCTTCGTCAGAGAGGATAAATTTTACAGCATCATCGTCATTTCATCAGTCCGGTAGGGTCATCGTTGATGAAGATGGAATGCTGAAAAAGAGAAAGAGAAAGATATATAATTATTGTTACCGGTAACAGAATTTCAGTCCGGATTGAAAAGGTGCACAAACAAAAGCCAACGACAAGGAAAAGACTAGTGCCTCTAAGTAGGAGAGATGGCACCGTCAGCGTTGACGGCAAATAACTCACGAACACTAGCGGACCGTGCCACCTATGCATCCTTCCATCTTGATCTTGGAATGAATACGAATCCATCTTCACATTATAGCCACTAGGAATTCCAGCTTCACCGTTAATTATTGTGTAGAATCCAATCGGTACTCACCAGCAAGCACACTTCACAAGTACCACCTAACTTTGTCACACATTTAAGACCCCAACAATCCTGCACCACTGTCCGTTACAATTTTTTCAGTTGATGATGCATCGTTTAAAAAATTGACGTTTCAATGAAGAAAAAAACATGCACGCCTACGTTGATCAAAATTTCGATTTTCACGACTTTCACCCACTGCGCATCCCCTTCCATAGTCGCTACCATAGCAACACCATTAACACCGAATAGGGACTTTTTGGTGAATAAAAAATTCGTTTAGGGACCGTCCAATCGATGTGGCAGAATGCTATCATCGAAGATCTTTTTGTTTATGGAGTTCGAAGGACCACTACCGTGAGCTCGATCGTTGCATTTCAGAGTAGTAGTGATAGGCTTTAGATATAGTACCAATTTTTGTAGAAAAAAAAATCAGCTAGATTGATAGGAGCTAGGGCAGGAGCACATATGTGATTGGCAGGGAATGTGGTTGGAGTTTAAAGGTACTGAAAAATCACCCCTAATGATGATTTTGATTGAAACTGAAAATCGGTTTCGATAGAAATTAGTAATAGAGGTGACTTTTCAGTACATTTAACGAGGGCTTATCACATATGTGCTCCTTTTAGCTTGTTAGTTAGCTACCTCAAAATTTACCATTCACTTATAGTAGCTAGCTAGTTAAAAGAGTGGTATCATATTTCCCGGATTTTAATTTCAGATTGGGCCATTGATCAGTTTGACGTTTAAGATAAATCCAAGAAATTAGAACGTAACAACAATAAATTTCAGATGACGACCTTTCGTTTGAGCTTATTGCCAAAACGTCAACCCAATCACGTAAGTTTAACGATAAACCTGGTGCACAATGACAATGCATTAATCTGCGAGTAAATAACCTAGATCTTACGTGAAGAAATGGAAGGTCGAAGGTCACACCTTTGAAACAAATAACTACACCAAGATTGGAGCTTTTCGTAGCTTTAGAGAGTGTCTAGGATAAGAGAGAAGCGGACTGGTTGATTTTACTCAACTGTCAAAGCCAGAACCAATCGAGCAACGCATGTCTTGATTGAAATGGCAGTGTTGCTAGAAACCACCTAGGCATAGGTTGCCAAGGTCGTTGGTTTTGAATATGTTTTTCTCTTATCCCAAAAACCCTCTTTACGTAGCACCTTTAGCTGCTAGCTAGCTACCATAGCAACACCATTAACACCGAATAGGGACTTTTTGGTGAATAAAAAATTCGTTTAGGGACCGTCCAATCGATGTGGCAGAATGCTATCATCGAAGATCTTTTTGTTTATGGAGTTCGAAGGACCACTACCGTGAGCTCGATCGTTGCATTTCAGAGTAGTAGTGATAGGCTTTAGATATAGTACCAATTTTTGTAGAAAAAAAAATCAGCTAGATTGATAGGAGCTAGGGCAGGAGCACATATGTGATTGGCAGGGAATGTGGTTGGAGTTTAAAGGTACTGAAAAATCACCCCTAATGATGATTTTGATTGAAACTGAAAATCGGTTTCGATCGAAATTAGTAATAGAGGTGACTTTTCAGTACATTTAACGAGGGCTTATCACATATGTGCTACTTTTAGCTTGTTAGTTAGCTACCTCAAAATTTACCATTCACTTATAGTAGCTAGCTAGTTAAAAGAGTGGTATCATATTTCCCGGATTTTAATTTCAGATTGGGCCATTGATCAGAACGTAACAACAATAAATTTCAGATGACGACCTTTCGTTTGAGCTTATTGCCAAAACGTCAACCCAATCACGTAAGTTTAACGATAAACCTGGTGCACAATGACAATGCATTAATCTGCGAGTAAATAACCTAGCTCTTACGTGAAGAAATGGAAGGTCGAAGGTCACACCTTTGAAACAAATAACTACACCAAGATTGGAGCTTTTCGTAGCTTTAGAGAGTGTCTAGGATAAGAGAGAAGCGGACTGGTTGATTTTACTCAACTGTCAAAGCCAGAACCAATCGAGCAACGCATGTCTTGATTGAAATGGCAGTGTTGCTAGAAACCACCTAGGCATAGGTTGCCAAGGTCGTTGGTTTTGAATATGTTTTTCTCTTATCCCAAAAACCCTCTTTACGTAGCACCTTTTGGCTGTTGCGTTGCGCTATATAAGTAAAGAACGTCGTACCTTCGGTAGTCAAGATGCTGTTTAAACGAGTGGTGCGACAGTCAACATTGCTCAGGTGTTACTATTTCTTCGACTCCAACTTGGACACCTGATGCTCAAAAAATGCTTCCGATTCTGACTCCACATCCCTGGTTGTTGGTTATTTAAGTTGTATTTAATTAAAGGCGTCTGTACAATAGTGCATTTCTTAAAATTCCTACGTACAGTATTTGGAAAACAAATCAATAAATATTTCACCAAACATAATAGGTAACCATCATGGCTAACCCTCCTCAATTCAAATCAATTCCGTCCCGTTACATCATTTACCACCGGAATCACGCGAACGGTGCCAAGTTTGTCACGACTGGGATAAAGTCTGTAGTATCAAAATATGTCCAAACAGAATCATAGTGTCTATATGGATAATGCTTATTTATTCCCACGTATACCAGATGATTTAGGCTCTCCAAATCGTACTGCAGTTCAGATGATTTGTTTTACTAGATCAACAAAGACTGGGATAATATCTATAGTATCGAAATATCGATATGGAAAGCCTAGAACATTTGGCATACACGAAAATAGGTTGTCATGAGCCACATAGACACTTTGAATCTGTTTGGACATGTTTCGATACTACAGATATTGAATTAGTCTTGGGTGATCTAGTAGAAAAATAATCTGATCTCCATCTATGGGGCGACCCCGGCGTAGTGGTTAGCATCCATACCTCTCACGCCAAAGTCACGAGTTCAAATCTCACCTCCGGACAAGTCACGAATGACCCAAGAGCGTTGAAGTGACTATAATAATAATAAAAAAAAACTTATAACATCTTGTATACGTAGCAAGTCCAGTCCAAGCAAATCAACGCATGCCTACGCATCTACATGTAATTAAACCAGCGAGTGTGGGACACTAGGATACCCTAGGTCAAGGAAATGAACAACACGGCGTTGTATTCCTTCATCGTCTGGAGAGGGATGAAGGTGAACTTTCCATCGAAGCGAGGGACCACTATAGAAGATAAGTTGGAGGAGCATAGAAAAGTGTACAACTTACAGTTCAAGAAGTTTGCATCAGCTTATGAGGTCGGCCAGAAGGTTTTCAAACGGAATTTGCGTCAATCGTCAATCTGGGAGTTTTTTCAGCCAGCGTTATCCGTCCGGGAAAAAAGACTCCACGTCGTTCTTCTGGGTGATTCCTTAAAAAAAAGAAAAGTTTTAGTTTCTGTCTTAAATTGCGCCTAAATCAGAAACAACTTACCGTACTAACACGTGTAGCATTATGGCACGTGTGAAGATGTAGTCCATAGGTCATCAATGTTGTCCAAAGGCTGTGATTCCTTCGTCAGAGAGGATAAATTTTACAGCATCTTATCATCATCGTCATCTCATCAGTCCGGTAGGGTCGTCGTTGATGAAGATGGAATGCTGAAAAAGAGAAAGAGAAAGATATATAATTATTGTTACCGGTAACAGAATTTCAGTCTGGATTGAAAAGGTGCACAAACAAAAGCCAACGACAAGGAAAAGACTAGTGCCTCTAAGTAGGAGAGATGGCACCGTCAGCGTTGACGGCAAATAACTCACGAACACTAGCGGACCGTGAGTACTGTGCCACCTATGCATCCTTCCATCTTGATCTTGGAATGAATACGAATCCATCTTCACATTATAGCCACTAGGAATTCCAGCTTCACCGTTAATTATTGTGTAGATTCCAATCGGTACTCACCAGCAAGCACACTTCACAAGTACCACCTAACTTTGTCACACATTTAAGACCCCAACAATCCTGCACCACTGTCCGTTACAATTTTTTCAGTTGATGATGCATCGTTTAAAAAATTGACGTTTCAATGAAGAAAAAAAACATGCACGCCTACGTTGATCAAAATTTCGATTTTCACGACTTTCACCCACTGCGCATCCCCTTCCATAGTCGCTACCATAGCAACACCATTAACACCGAATAGGGACTTTTTGGTGAATAAAAAATTCGTTTAGGGACCGTCCAATCGATGTGGCAGAATGCTATCATCGAAGATCTTTTTGTTTATGGAGTTCGAAGGACCACTACCGTGAGCTCGATCGTTGCATTTCAGAGTAGTAGTGATAGGCTTTAGATATAGTACCAATTTTTGTAGAAAAAAAAATCAGCTAGATTGATAGGAGCTAGGGCAGGAGCACATATGTGATTGGCAGGGAATGTGGTTGGAGTTTAAAGGTACTGAAAAATCACCCCTAATGATGATTTTGATTGAAACTGAAAATCGGTTTCGATCGAAATTAGTAATAGAGGTGACTTTTCAGTACATTTAACGAGGGCTTATCACATATGTGCTCCTTTTAGATTGTTAGTTAGCTACCTCAAAATTTACCATTCACTTATAGTAGCTAGCTAGTTAAAAGAGTGGTATCATATTTCCCGGATTTTAATTTCAGATTGGGCCATTGATCAGTTTGACGTTTAAGATAAATCCAAGAAATTAGAACGTAACAACAATAAATTTCAGATGACGACCTTTCGTTTGAGCTTATTGCCAAAACGTCAACCCAATCACGTAAGTTTAACGATAAACCTGGTGCACAATGACAATGCATTAATCTGCGAGTAAATAACCTAGCTCTTACGTGAAGAAATGGAAGGTCGAAGGTCACACCTTTGAAACAAATAACTACACCAAGATTGGAGCTTTTCGTAGCTTTAGAGAGTGTCTAGGATAAGAGAGAAGCGGACTGGTTGATTTTACTCAACTGTCAAAGCCAGAACCAATCGAGCAACGCATGTCTTGATTGAAATGGCAGTGTTGCTAGAAACCACCTAGGCATAGGTTGCCAAGGTCGTTGGTTTTGAATATGTTTTTCTCTTATCCCAAAAACCCTCTTTACGTAGCACCTTTTGGCTGTTGCGTTGCGCTATATAAGTAAAGAACGTCGTACCTTCGGTAGTCAAGATGCTGTTTAAACGAGTGGTGCGACAGTCAACATTGCTCAGGTGTTACTATTTCTTCGACTCCAACTTGGACACCTGATGCTCAAAAAATGCTTCCGATTCTGACTCCACATCCCTGGTTGTTGGTTATTTAAGTTGTATTTAATTAAAGGCGTCTGTACAATAGTGCATTTCTTAAAATTCCTACGTACAGTATTTGGAAAACAAATCAATAAATATTTCACCAAACATAATAGGTAACCATCATGGCTAACCCTCCTCAATTCAAATCAATTCCGTCCCGTTACATCATTTACCACCGGAATCACGCGAACGGTGCCAAGTTTGTCACGACTGGGATAAAGTCTGTAGTATCAAAATATGTCCAAACAGAATCATAGTGTCTATATGGATAATGCTTATTTATTCCCACGTATACCAGATGATTTAGGCTCTCCAAATCGTACTGCAGTTCAGATGATTTGTTTTACTAGATCAACAAAGACTGGGATAATATCTATAGTATCGAAATATCGATATGGAAAGCCTAGAACATTTGGCATACACGAAAATAGGTTGTCATGAGCCACATAGACACTTTGAATCTGTTTGGACATGTTTCGATACTACAGATATTGAATTAGTCTTGGGTGATCTAGTAGAAAAATAATCTGATCTCCATCTATGGGGCGACCCCGGCGTAGTGGTTAGCATCCATACCTCTCACGCCAAAGTCACGAGTTCAAATCTCACCTCCGGACAAGTCACGAATGACCCAAGAGCGTTAAAGTGACTATAATAATAAAAAAAAAACTTCTAACATCTTGTATACGTAGCAAGTCCAGTCCAAGCAAATCAATGCATGCCTACGCATCTACATGTAATTAAACCAGCGAGTGTGGGACACCCTAGGTGAAGGAAATGAACAACACGGCGTTTTATTCCTTCATCGTCTGGAGAGGGATGAAGGTGAACTTTCCATCGAAGCGAGGGACCACTATAGAAGATAAGTTGGAGGAGCATAGAAAAGTGTACAACTTACAGTTCAAGAAGTTTGCATCAGCTTATGAGGTCAGCCAGAAGGTTTTCAAACGGAATTTGCGTCAATCGTCAATCTGGGAGTTTTTTTCAGCCAGCGTTATCCGTCCGGGAAAAAAGACTCCACGTCGTTCTTCTGGGTGATTCCTTAAAAAAAAAGAAAAGTTTTAGTTTCTGTCTTAAATTGCGCCTAAATCAGAAACAACTTACCGTACTAACACGTGTAGCATTATGGCACGTGTGAAGATGTAGTCCATAGGTCATCAATGTTGTCCAAAGGCTGTGATTCCTTCGTCAGAGAGGATAAATTTTACAGCATCATCGTCATTTCATCAGTCCGGTAGGGTCATCGTTGATGAAGATGGAATGCTGAAAAAGAGAAAGAGAAAGATATATAATTATTGTTACCGGTAACAGAATTTCAGTCCGGATTGAAAAGGTGCACAAACAAAAGCCAACGACAAGGAAAAGACTAGTGCCTCTAAGTAGGAGAGATGGCACCGTCAGCGTTGACGGCAAATAACTCACGAACACTAGCGGACCGTGCCACCTATGCATCCTTCCATCTTGATCTTGGAATGAATACGAATCCATCTTCACATTATAGCCACTAGGAATTCCAGCTTCACCGTTAATTATTGTGTAGAATCCAATCGGTACTCACCAGCAAGCACACTTCACAAGTACCACCTAACTTTGTCACACATTTAAGACCCCAACAATCCTGCACCACTGTCCGTTACAATTTTTTCAGTTGATGATGCATCGTTTAAAAAATTGACGTTTCAATGAAGAAAAAAACATGCACGCCTACGTTGATCAAAATTTCGATTTTCACGACTTTCACCCACTGCGCATCCCCTTCCATAGTCGCTACCATAGCCACACCATTAACACCGAATAGGGACTTTTTGGTGAATAAAAAATTCGTTTAGGGACCGTCCAATCGATGTGGCAGAATGCTATCATCGAAGATCTTTTTGTTTATGGAGTTCGAAGGACCACTACCGTGAGCTCGATCGTTGCATTTCAGAGTAGTAGTGATAGGCTTTAGATATAGTACCAATTTTTGTAGAAAAAAAAATCAGCTAGATTGATAGGAGCTAGGGCAGGAGCACATATGTGATTGGCAGGGAATGTGGTTGGAGTTTAAAGGTACTGAAAAATCACCCCTAATGATGATTTTGATTGAAACTGAAAATCGGTTTCGATAGAAATTAGTAATAGAGGTGACTTTTCAGTACATTTAACGAGGGCTTATCACATATGTGCTCCTTTTAGCTTGTTAGTTAGCTACCTCAAAATTTACCATTCACTTATAGTAGCTAGCTAGTTAAAAGAGTGGTATCATATTTCCCGGATTTTAATTTCAGATTGGGCCATTGATCAGTTTGACGTTTAAGATAAATCCAAGAAATTAGAACGTAACAACAATAAATTTCAGATGACGACCTTTCGTTTGAGCTTATTGCCAAAACGTCAACCCAATCACGTAAGTTTAACGATAAACCTGGTGCACAATGACAATGCATTAATCTGCGAGTAAATAACCTAGATCTTACGTGAAGAAATGGAAGGTCGAAGGTCACACCTTTGAAACAAATAACTACACCAAGATTGGAGCTTTTCGTAGCTTTAGAGAGTGTCTAGGATAAGAGAGAAGCGGACTGGTTGATTTTACTCAACTGTCAAAGCCAGAACCAATCGAGCAACGCATGTCTTGATTGAAATGGCAGTGTTGCTAGAAACCACCTAGGCATAGGTTGCCAAGGTCGTTGGTTTTGAATATGTTTTTCTCTTATCCCAAAAACCCTCTTTACGTAGCACCTTTAGCTGCTAGCTAGCTACCATAGCAACACCATTAACACCGAATAGGGACTTTTTGGTGAATAAAAAATTCGTTTAGGGACCGTCCAATCGATGTGGCAGAATGCTATCATCGAAGATCTTTTTGTTTATGGAGTTCGAAGGACCACTACCGTGAGCTCGATCGTTGCATTTCAGAGTAGTAGTGATAGGCTTTAGATATAGTACCAATTTTTGTAGAAAAAAAAATCAGCTAGATTGATAGGAGCTAGGGCAGGAGCACATATGTGATTGGCAGGGAATGTGGTTGGAGTTTAAAGGTACTGAAAAATCACCCCTAATGATGATTTTGATTGAAACTGAAAATCGGTTTCGATCGAAATTAGTAATAGAGGTGACTTTTCAGTACATTTAACGAGGGCTTATCACATATGTGCTACTTTTAGCTTGTTAGTTAGCTACCTCAAAATTTACCATTCACTTATAGTAGCTAGCTAGTTAAAAGAGTGGTATCATATTTCCCGGATTTTAATTTCAGATTGGGCCATTGATCAGAACGTAACAACAATAAATTTCAGATGACGACCTTTCGTTTGAGCTTATTGCCAAAACGTCAACCCAATCACGTAAGTTTAACGATAAACCTGGTGCACAATGACAATGCATTAATCTGCGAGTAAATAACCTAGCTCTTACGTGAAGAAATGGAAGGTCGAAGGTCACACCTTTGAAACAAATAACTACACCAAGATTGGAGCTTTTCGTAGCTTTAGAGAGTGTCTAGGATAAGAGAGAAGCGGACTGGTTGATTTTACTCAACTGTCAAAGCCAGAACCAATCGAGCAACGCATGTCTTGATTGAAATGGCAGTGTTGCTAGAAACCACCTAGGCATAGGTTGCCAAGGTCGTTGGTTTTGAATATGTTTTTCTCTTATCCCAAAAACCCTCTTTACGTAGCACCTTTTGGCTGTTGCGTTGCGCTATATAAGTAAAGAACGTCGTACCTTCGGTAGTCAAGATGCTGTTTAAACGAGTGGTGCGACAGTCAACATTGCTCAGGTGTTACTATTTCTTCGACTCCAACTTGGACACCTGATGCTCAAAAAATGCTTCCGATTCTGACTCCACATCCCTGGTTGTTGGTTATTTAAGTTGTATTTAATTAAAGGCGTCTGTACAATAGTGCATTTCTTAAAATTCCTACGTACAGTATTTGGAAAACAAATCAATAAATATTTCACCAAACATAATAGGTAACCATCATGGCTAACCCTCCTCAATTCAAATCAATTCCGTCCCGTTACATCATTTACCACCGGAATCACGCGAACGGTGCCAAGTTTGTCACGACTGGGATAAAGTCTGTAGTATCAAAATATGTCCAAACAGAATCATAGTGTCTATATGGATAATGCTTATTTATTCCCACGTATACCAGATGATTTAGGCTCTCCAAATCGTACTGCAGTTCAGATGATTTGTTTTACTAGATCAACAAAGACTGGGATAATATCTATAGTATCGAAATATCGATATGGAAAGCCTAGAACATTTGGCATACACGAAAATAGGTTGTCATGAGCCACATAGACACTTTGAATCTGTTTGGACATGTTTCGATACTACAGATATTGAATTAGTCTTGGGTGATCTAGTAGAAAAATAATCTGATCTCCATCTATGGGGCGACCCCGGCGTAGTGGTTAGCATCCATACCTCTCACGCCAAAGTCACGAGTTCAAATCTCACCTCCGGACAAGTCACGAATGACCCAAGAGCGTTGAAGTGACTATAATAATAATAAAAAAAAACTTATAACATCTTGTATACGTAGCAAGTCCAGTCCAAGCAAATCAACGCATGCCTACGCATCTACATGTAATTAAACCAGCGAGTGTGGGACACTAGGATACCCTAGGTCAAGGAAATGAACAACACGGCGTTGTATTCCTTCATCGTCTGGAGAGGGATGAAGGTGAACTTTCCATCGAAGCGAGGGACCACTATAGAAGATAAGTTGGAGGAGCATAGAAAAGTGTACAACTTACAGTTCAAGAAGTTTGCATCAGCTTATGAGGTCGGCCAGAAGGTTTTCAAACGGAATTTGCGTCAATCGTCAATCTGGGAGTTTTTTCAGCCAGCGTTATCCGTCCGGGAAAAAAGACTCCACGTCGTTCTTCTGGGTGATTCCTTAAAAAAAAGAAAAGTTTTAGTTTCTGTCTTAAATTGCGCCTAAATCAGAAACAACTTACCGTACTAACACGTGTAGCATTATGGCACGTGTGAAGATGTAGTCCATAGGTCATCAATGTTGTCCAAAGGCTGTGATTCCTTCGTCAGAGAGGATAAATTTTACAGCATCTTATCATCATCGTCATCTCATCAGTCCGGTAGGGTCGTCGTTGATGAAGATGGAATGCTGAAAAAGAGAAAGAGAAAGATATATAATTATTGTTACCGGTAACAGAATTTCAGTCTGGATTGAAAAGGTGCACAAACAAAAGCCAACGACAAGGAAAAGACTAGTGCCTCTAAGTAGGAGAGATGGCACCGTCAGCGTTGACGGCAAATAACTCACGAACACTAGCGGACCGTGAGTACTGTGCCACCTATGCATCCTTCCATCTTGATCTTGGAATGAATACGAATCCATCTTCACATTATAGCCACTAGGAATTCCAGCTTCACCGTTAATTATTGTGTAGATTCCAATCGGTACTCACCAGCAAGCACACTTCACAAGTACCACCTAACTTTGTCACACATTTAAGACCCCAACAATCCTGCACCACTGTCCGTTACAATTTTTTCAGTTGATGATGCATCGTTTAAAAAATTGACGTTTCAATGAAGAAAAAAAACATGCACGCCTACGTTGATCAAAATTTCGATTTTCACGACTTTCACCCACTGCGCATCCCCTTCCATAGTCGCTACCATAGCAACACCATTAACACCGAATAGGGACTTTTTGGTGAATAAAAAATTCGTTTAGGGACCGTCCAATCGATGTGGCAGAATGCTATCATCGAAGATCTTTTTGTTTATGGAGTTCGAAGGACCACTACCGTGAGCTCGATCGTTGCATTTCAGAGTAGTAGTGATAGGCTTTAGTATAGTACCAATTTTTGTAGAAAAAAAAAATCAGCTAGATTGATAGGAGCTAGGGCAGGAGCACATATGTGATTGGCAGGGAATGTGGTTGGAGTTTAAAGGTACTGAAAAATCACCCCTAATGATGATTTTGATTGAAACTGAAAATCGGTTTCGATCGAAATTAGTAATAGAGGTGACTTTTCAGTACATTTAACGAGGGCTTATCACATATGTGCTCCTTTTAGATTGTTAGTTAGCTACCTCAAAATTTACCATTCACTTATTGTAGCTAGCTAGTTAAAAGAGTGGTATCATATTTCCCGGATTTTAATTTCAGATTGGGCCATTGATCAGTTTGACGTTTAAGATAAATCCAAGAAATTAGAACGTAACAACAATAAATTTCAGATGACGACCTTTCGTTTGAGCTTATTGCCAAAACGTCAACCCAATCACGTAAGTTTAACGATAAACCTGGTGCACAATGACAATGCATTAATCTGCGAGTAAATAACCTAGCTCTTACGTGAAGAAATGGAAGGTCGAAGGTCACACCTTTGAAACAAATAACTACACCAAGATTGGAGCTTTTCGTAGCTTTAGAGAGTGTCTAGGATAAGAGAGAAGCGGACTGGTTGATTTTACTCAACTGTCAAAGCCAGAACCAATCGAGCAACGCATGTCTTGATTGAAATGGCAGTGTTGCTAGAAACCACCTAGGCATAGGTTGCCAAGGTCGTTGGTTTTGAATATGTTTTTCTCTTATCCCAAAAACCCTCTTTACGTAGCACCTTTTGGCTGTTGCGTTGCGCTATATAAGTAAAGAACGTCGTACCTTCGGTAGTCAAGATGCTGTTTAAACGAGTGGTGCGACAGTCAACATTGCTCAGGTGTTACTATTTCTTCGACTCCAACTTGGACACCTGATGCTCAAAAAATGCTTCCGATTCTGACTCCACATCCCTGGTTGTTGGTTATTTAAGTTGTATTTAATTAAAGGCGTCTGTACAATAGTGCATTTCTTAAAATTCCTACGTACAGTATTTGGAAAACAAATCAATAAATATTTCACCAAACATAATAGGTAACCATCATGGCTAACCCTCCTCAATTCAAATCAATTCCGTCCCGTTACATCATTTACCACCGGAATCACGCGAACGGTGCCAAGTTTGTCACGACTGGGATAAAGTCTGTAGTATCAAAATATGTCCAAACAGAATCATAGTGTCTATATGGATAATGCTTATTTATTCCCACGTATACCAGATGATTTAGGCTCTCCAAATCGTACTGCAGTTCAGATGATTTGTTTTACTAGATCAACAAAGACTGGGATAATATCTATAGTATCGAAATATCGATATGGAAAGCCTAGAACATTTGGCATACACGAAAATAGGTTGTCATGAGCCACATAGACACTTTGAATCTGTTTGGACATGTTTCGATACTACAGATATTGAATTAGTCTTGGGTGATCTAGTAGAAAAATAATCTGATCTCCATCTATGGGGCGACCCCGGCGTAGTGGTTAGCATCCATACCTCTCACGCCAAAGTCACGAGTTCAAATCTCACCTCCGGACAAGTCACGAATGACCCAAGAGCGTTAAAGTGACTATAATAATAAAAAAAAAACTTCTAACATCTTGTATACGTAGCAAGTCCAGTCCAAGCAAATCAATGCATGCCTACGCATCTACATGTAATTAAACCAGCGAGTGTGGGACACTAGGATACCCTAGGTGAAGGAAATGAACAACACGGCGTTGTATTGCTTCATCGTCTGGAGAGGGATGAAGGTGAACTTTCCATCGAAGCGAGGGACCACTATAGAAGATAAGTTGGAGGAGCATAGAAAAGTGTACAACTTACAGTTCAAGAAGTTTGCATCAGCTTATGAGGTCAGCCAGAAGGTTTTCAAACGGAATTTGCGTCAATCGTCAATCTGGGAGTTTTTTCAGCCAGCGTTATCCGTCCGGGAAAAAAGACTCCACGTCGTTCTTCTGGGTGATTCCTTAAAAAAAAAGAAAAGTTTTAGTTTCTGTCTTAAATTGCGCCTAAATCAGAAACAACTTACCGTACTAACACGTGTAGCATTATGGCACGTGTGAAGATGTAGTCCATAGGTCATCAATGTTGTCCAAAGGCTGTGATTCCTTCGTCAGAGAGGATGAATTTTACAGCATCTTATCATCATCGTCATCTCATCAGTCCGGTAGGGTCGTCGTTGATGAAGATGGAATGCTGAAAAAGAGAAAGAGAAAGATATATAATTATTGTTACCGGTAACAGAATTTCAGTCTGGATTGAAAAGGTGCACAAACAAAAGCCAACGACAAGGAAAAGACTAGTGCCTCTAAGTAGGAGAGATGGCACCGTCAGCGTTGACGGCAAATAACTCACGAACACTAGCGGACCGTGAGTACTGTGCCACCTATGCATCCTTCCATCTTGATCTTGGAATGAATACGAATCCATCTTCACATTATAGCGACTAGGAATTCCAGCTTCACCGTTAATTATTGTGTAGATTCCAATCGGTACTCACCAGCAAGCACACTTCACAAGTACCACCTAACTTTGTCACACATTTAAGACCCCAACAATCCTGCACCACTGTCCGTTACAATTTTTTCAGTTGATGATGCATCGTTTAAAAAATTGACGTTTCAATGAAGAAAAAAAACATGCACGCCTACGTTGATCAAAATTTCGATTTTCACGACTTTCACCCACTGCGCATCCCCTTCCATAGTCGCTACCATAGCAACACCATTAACACCGAATAGGGACTTTTTGGTGAATAAAAAATTCGTTTAGGGACCGTGCTTTCGAGCAAACCAATCGATGTGGCAGAATACTATCATCGAAGATCTTTTTGTTTATGGAGTTCGAAGGACCACTACCGTGAGCTCGATCGTTGCATTTCAGAGTAGTAGTGATAGGCTTTAGATATAGTACCAATTTTTGTAGAAAAAAAAAATCAGCTAGATTGATAGGAGCTAGGGCAAAAGCACATATGTGATTGGCAGGGAATGTGGTTGGAGTTTAAAGGTACTGAAAAATCACCCCTAATGATGATTTTGATTGAAACTGAAAATCGGTTTCGATCGAAATTAGTAATAGAGGTGACTTTTCAGTACATTTAACGAGGGCTTATCACATATAGGCTCCTTTTAGCTTGTTAGTTAGCTACCTCAAAATTTACCATTCACTTATAGTAGCTAGCTAGTTAAAAGAGTGGTATCATATTTCCCGGATTTTAATTTCAGATTGGGCCATTGATCAGTTTGACGTTTAAGATAAATCCAAGAAATTAGAACGTAACAACAATAAATTTCAGATGACGACCTTTCGTTTGAGCTTATTGCCAAAACGTCAACCCAATCACGTAAGTTTAACGATAAACCTGGTGCACAATGACAATGCATTAATCTGCGAGTAAATAACCTAGCTCTTACGTGAAGAAATGGAAGGTCGAAGGTCACACATTTGAAACAAATAACTACACCAAGATTGGAGCTTTTCGTAGCTTTAGAGAGTGTCTAGGATAAGAGAGAAGCGGACTGGTTGATTTTACTCAACTGTCAAAGCCAGAACCAATCGGTTTCGATCGAAATTAGTAATAGAGGTGACTTTTCAGTACATTTAACGAGGGCTTATCACATATGTGCTCTTTTTAGCTTGTTAGTTAGCTACCTCAAAATTTACCATTCACTTATAGTAGCTAGCTAGTTAAAAGAGTGGTATCATATTTCCCGGATTTTAATTTCAGATTGGGCCAGATTGGGTTTGACGTTTAAGATAAATCCAAGAAATTAGAACGTAACAACAATAAATTTCAGATGACGACCTTTCGTTTGAGCTTATTGCCAAAACGTCAACCCAATCACGTAAGTTTAACGATAAACCTGGTGCACAATGACAATGCATTAATCTGCGAGTAAATAACCTAGCTCTTTCGTGAAGAAATGGAAGGTCGAAGGTCACACATTTGAAACAAATAACTACACCAAGATTGGAGCTTTTCGTAGCTTTAGAGAGTGTCTAGGATAAGAGAGAAGCGGACTGGTTGATTTTACTCAACTGTCAAAGCCAGAACCAATCGAGCAACGCATGTCTTGATTGAAATGGCAGTGTTGCTAGAAACCACCTAGGCATAGGTTGCCAAGGTCGTTGGTTTTGAATATATTTTTCTCTTATCCCAAAAACCCTCTTTACGTAGCACCTTTGGCTGTTGCGTTGCGCTATATAAGTAAAGGACGTCGTACCTTCGGTAGTCAAGATGCTGTTTAAACGAGTGGTGCGACAGTCAACATTGCTCAGGTGTTACTATTTCTTCGACTCCAACTTGGACACCTGATGCTCAAAAAATGCTTCCGATTCTGACTCCACATCCCTGGTTGTTGGTTATTTAAGTTGTATTTAATTAAAGGCGTCTGTACAATAGTGCATTTCTTAAAATTCCTACGTACAGTATTTGGAAAACAAATCAATAAATATTTCACCAAACATAATAGGTAACCATCATGGCTAACCCTCCTCAATTCAAATCAATTCCGTCCCGTTACATCATTTACCACCGGAATCACGCGAACGGTGCCAAGTTTGTCACGACTGGGATAAAGTCTGTAGTATCAAAATATGTCCAAACAGAATCATAGTGTCTATATGGATAATGCTTATTTATTCCCACGTATACCAGATGATTTAGGCTCTCCAAATCGTACTGCAGTTCAGATGATTTGTTTTACTAGATCAACAAAGACTGGGATAATATCTATAGTATCGAAATATCGATATGGAAAGCCTAGAACATTTGGCATACACGAAAATAGGTTGTCATGAGCCACATAGACACTTTGAATCTGTTTGGACATGTTTCGATACTACAGATATTGAATTAGTCTTGGGTGATCTAGTAGAAAAATAATCTGATCTCCATCTATGGGGCGACCCCGGCGTAGTGGTTAGCGTCCATACCTCTCACGCCAAAGTCACGAGTTCAAATCTCACCTCCGGACAAGTCACGAATGACCCAAGAGCGTTGAAGTGACTATAATAATAATAAAAAAAACTTATAACATCTTGTATACGTAGCAAGTCCAGTCCAAGCAAATCAACGCATGCCTACGCATCTACATGTAATTAAAACAGCGAGTGTGGGACACTAGGATACCCTAGGTCAAGGAAATGAACAACACGGCGTTGTATTCCTTCATCGTCTGGAGAGGGATGAAGGTGAACTTTCCATCGAAGCGAGGGACCACTATAGAAGATAAGTTGGAGGAGCATAGAAAAGTGTACAACTTACAGTTCAAGAAGTTTGCATCAGCTTATGAGGTCGGCCAGAAGGTTTTCAAACGGAATTTGCGTCAATCGTCAATCTGGGAGTTTTTTTCAGCCAGCGTTATCCGTCCGGGAAAAAAGACTCCACGTCGTTCTTCTGGGTGATTCCTTAAAAAAAAAGAAAAGTTTTAGTTTCTGTCTTAAATTGCGCCTAAATCAGAAACAACTTACCGTACTAACACGTGTAGCATTATGGCACGTGTGAAGATGTAGTCCATAGGTCATCAATGTTGTCCAAAGGCTGTGATTCCTTCGTCAGAGAGGATAAATTTTACAGCATCTTATCATCATCGTCATCTCATCAGTCCGGTAGGGTCGTCGTTGATGAAGATGGAATGCTGAAAAAGAGAAAGAGAAAGATATATAATTATTGTTACCGGTAACAGAATTTCAGTCTGGATTGAAAAGGTGCACAAACAAAAGCCAACGACAAGGAAAAGACTAGTGCCTCTAAGTAGGAGAGATGGCACCGTCAGCGTTGACGGCAAATAACTCACGAACACTAGCGGACCGTGAGTACTGTGCCACCTATGCATCCTTCCATCTTGATCTTGGAATGAATATGAATCCATCTTCACATTTATAGCCACTAGGAATTCCAGCTTCACCGTTAATTATTGTGTAGATTCCAATCGGTACTCACCAGCAAGCACACTTCACAAGTACCACCTAACTTTGTCACACATTTAAGACCCCAACAATCCTGCACCACTGTCCGTTACAATTTTTTCAGTTGATGATGCATCGTTTAAAAAATTGACGTTTCAATGAAGAAAAAAACATGCACGCCTACGTTGATCAAAATTTCGATTTTCACGACTTTCACCCACTGCGCATTCCCTTCCATAGTCGCTACCATAGCAACACCATTAACACCGAATAGGGACTTTATGGTGAATAAAAAATTCGTTTAGGGACCGTCCAATCGATGTGGCAGAATGCTATCATCGAAGATCTTTTTGTTTATGGAGTTCGAAGGACCACTACCGTGAGCTCGATCGTTGCATTTCAGAGTAGTAGTGATAGGCTTTAGATATAGTACCTATTTTTGTAGAAAAAAAAAATCAGCTAGATTGATAGGAGCTAGGGCAGGAGCACATATGTGATTGGCAGGGAATGTTGTTGGAGTTTAAAGGTACTGAAAAATCACCCCTAATGATGATTTTGATTGAAACTGAAAATCGGTTTCGATCGAAATTAGTAATAGAGGTGACTTTTCAGTACATTTAACGAGGGCTTATCACATATGTGCTCCTTTTAGCTTGTTAGTTAGCTACCTCAAAATTTACCATTCACTTATAGTAGCTAGCTAGTTAAAAGAGTGGTATCATATTTCCCGGATTTTAATTTCAGATTGGGCCATTGATCAGTTTGACGTTTAAGATAAATCCAAGAAATTAGAACGTAACAACAATAAATTTCAGATGACGACCTTTCGTTTGAGCTTATTGCCAAAACGTCAACCCAATCACGTAAGTTTAACGATAAACCTGGTGCACAATGACAATGCATTAATCTGCGAGTAAATAACCTAGCTCTTACGTGAAGAAATGGAAGGTCGAAGGTCACACCTTTGAAACAAATAACTACATCAAGATTGGAGCTTTTCGTAGCTTTAGAGAGTGTCTAGGATAAGAGAGAAGCGGACTGGTTGATTTTACTCAACTGTCAAAGCCAGAACCAATCGAGCAACGCATGTCTTGATTGAAATGGCAGTGTTGCTAGAAACCACCTAGGCATAGGTTGCCAAGGTCGTTGGTTTTGAATATGTTTTTCTCTTATCCCAAAAACCCTCTTTACGTAGCACCTTTTGGCTGTTGCGTTGCGCTATATAAGTAAAGAACGTCGTACCTTCGGTAGTCAAGATGCTGTTTAAACGAGTGGTGCGACAGTCAACATTGCTCAGGTGTTACTATTTCTTCGACTCCAACTTGGACACCTGATGCTCAAAAAATGCTTCCGATTCTGACTCCACATCCCTGGTTGTTGGTTATTTAAGTTGTATTTAATTAAAGGCGTCTGTACAATAGTGCATTTCTTAAAATTCCTACGTACAGTATTTGGAAAACAAATCAATAAATATTTCACCAAACATAATAGGTAACCATCATGGCTAACCCTCCTCAATTCAAATCAATTCCGTCCCGTTACATCATTTACCACCGGAATCACGCGAACGGTGCCAAGTTTGTCACGACTGGGATAAAGTCTGTAGTATCAAAATATGTCCAAACAGAATCATAGTGTCTATATGGATAATGCTTATTTATTCCCACGTATACCAGATGATTTAGGCTCTCCAAATCGTACTGCAGTTCAGATGATTTGTTTTATTAGATCAACAAAGACTGGGATAATATCTATAGTATCGAAATATCGATATGGAAAGCCTAGAACATTTGGCATACACGAAAATAGGTTGTCATGAGCCACATAGACACTTTGAATCTGTTTGGACATGTTTCGATACTACAGATATTGAATTAGTCTTGGGTGATCTAGTAGAAAAATAATCTGATCTCCATCTATGGGGCGACCCCGGCGTAGTGGTTAGCATCCATACCTCTCACGCCAAAGTCACGAGTTCAAATCTCACCTCCGGACAAGTCACGAATGACCCAAGAGCGTTGAAGTGACTATAATAATAATAAAAAAAAACTTATAACATCTTGTATACGTAGCAAGTCCAGTCCAAGCAAATCAACGCATGCCTACGCATCTACATGTAATTAAACCAGCGAGTGTGGGACACTAGGATACCCTAGGTCAAGGAAATGAACAACACGGCGTTGTATTCCTTCATCGTCTGGAGAGGGATGAAGGTGAACTTTCCATCGAAGCGAGTGACCACTATAGAAGATAAGTTGGAGGAGCATAGAAAAGTGTACAACTTACAGTTCAAGAAGTTTGCATCAGCTTATGAGGTCGGCCAGAAGGTTTTCAAACGGAATTTGCGTCAATCGTCAATCTGGGAGTTTTTTCAGCCAGCCGGGAAAAAAGACTCCACGTCGTTCTTCTGGGTGATTCCTTAAAAAAAGAAAAGTTTTAGTTTCTGTCTTAAATTGCGCCTCATTCAGAAACAACTTACCGTACTAACACGTGTAGCATTATGGCACGTGTGAAGATGTAGTCCATAGGTCATCAATGTTGTCCAAAGGCTGTGATTCCTTCGTCAGAGAGGATAAATTTTACAGCATCTTATCATCATCGTCATCTCATCAGTCCGGTAGGGTCGTCGTTGATGAAGATGGAAGGCTGAAAAAGAGAAAGAGAAAGATATATAATTATTGTTACCGGTAACAGAATTTCAGTCCGGATTGAAAAGGTGCACAAACAAAAGCCAACGACAAGGAAAAGACTAGTGCCTCTAAGTAGGAGAGATGGCACCGTCAGCGTTGACGGCAAATAACTCACGAACACTAGCGGACCGTGAGTACTGTGCCACCTATGCATCCTTCCATCTTGATCTTGGAATGAATACGAATCCATCTTCACATTATAGCCACTAGGAATTCCAGCTTCACCGTTAATTATTGTGTAGAATCCAATCGGTACTCACCAGCAAGCACACTTCACAAGTACCACCTAACTTTGTCACACATTTAAGACCCCAACAATCCTGCACCACTGTCCGTTACAATTTTTTCAGTTGATGATGCATCGTTTAAAAAATTGACGTTTCAATGAAGAAAAAAACATGCACGCCTACGTTGATCAAAATTTCGATTTTCACGACTTTCACCCACTGCGCATCCCCTTCCATAGTCGCTACCATAGCAACACCATTAACACCGAATAGGGACTTTTTGGTGAATAAAAAATTCGTTTAGGGACCGTCCAATCGATGTGGCAGAATGCTATCATCGAAGATCTTTTTGTTTATGGAGTTCGAAGGACCACTACCGTGAGCTCGATCGTTGCATTTCAGAGTAGTAGTGATAGGCTTTAGATATAGTACCAATTTTTGTAGAAAAAAAAAATCAGCTAGATTGATAGGAGCTAGGGCAGGAGCACATATGTGATTGGCAGGGAATGTGGTTGGAGTTTAAAGGTACTGAAAAATCACCCCTAATGATGATTTTGATTGAAACTGAAAATCGGTTTCGATCGAAATTAGTAATAGAGGTGACTTTTCAGTACATTTAACGAGGGCTTATCACATATGTGCTCGTTTTAGCTTGTTAGTTAGCTACCTCAAAATTTACCATTCACTTATAGTAGCTAGCTAGTTAAAAGAGTGGTATCATATTTCCCGGATTTTAATTTCAGATTGGGCCATTGATCAGTTTGACGTTTAAGATAAATCCAAGAAATTAGAACGTAACAACAATAAATTTCAGATGACGACCTTTCGTTTGAGCTTATTGCCAAAACGTCAACCCAATCACGTAAGTTTAACGATAAACCTGGTGCACAATGACAATGCATTAATCTGCGAGTAAATAACCTAGCTCTTACGTGAAGAAATGGAAGGTCGAAGGTCACACCTTTGAAACAAATAACTACACCAAGATTGGAGCTTTTCGTAGCTTTAGAGAGTGTCTAGGATAAGAGAGAAGCGGACTGGTTGATTTTACTCAACTGTCAAAGCCAGAACCAATCGAGCAACGCATGTCTTGATTGAAATGGCAGTGTTGCTAGAAACCACCTAGGCATAGGTTGCCAAGGTCGTTGGTTTTGAATATGTTTTTCTCTTATCCCAAAAACCCTCTTTACGTAGCACCTTTGGCTGTTGCGTTGCGCTATATAAGTAAAGAACGTCGTACCTTCGGTAGTCAAGATGCTGTTTAAACGAGTGGTGCGACAGTCAACATTGCTCAGGTGTTACTATTTCTTCGACTCCAACTTGGACACCTGATGCTCAAAAAATGCTTCCGATTCTGACTCCACATCCCTGGTTGTTGGTTATTTAAGTTGTATTTAATTAAAGGCACAATAGTGCATTTCTTAAAATTCCTACGTACAGTATTTGGAAAACAAATCAATAAATATTTCACCAAACATAATAGGTAACCATCATGGCTAACCCTCCTCAATTCAAATCAATTCCGTCCCGTTACATCATTTACCACCGGAATCACGCGAACGGTGCCAAGTTTGTCACGACTGGGATAAAGTCTGTAGTATCAAAATATGTCCAAACAGAATCATAGTGTCTATATGGATAATGCTTATTTATTCCCACGTATACCAGATGATTTAGGCTCTCCAAATCGTACTGCAGTTCAGATGATTTGTTTTACTAGATCAACAAAGACTGGGATAATATCTATAGTATCGAAATATCGATATGAAAAGCCTAGAACATTTGGCATACACGAAAATAGGTTGTCATGAGCCACATAGACACTTTGAATCTGTTTGGACATGTTTCGATACTACAGATATTGAATTAGTCTTGGGTGATCTAGTAGAAAAATAATCTGATCTCCATCTATGGGGCGACCCCGGCGTAGTGGTTAGCATCCATACCTCTCACGCCAAAGTCACGAGTTCAAATCTCACCTCCGGACAAGTCACGAATGACCCAAGAGCGTTGAAGTGACTATAATAATAATAAAAAAAAACTTATAACATCTTGTATACGTAGCAAGTCCAGTCCAAGCAAATCAACGCATGCCTACGCATCTACATGTAATTAAACCAGCGAGTGTGGGACACCCTAGGTGAAGGAAATGAACAACACGGCGTTGTATTCCTTCATCGTCTGGAGAGGGATGAAGGTGAACTTTCCATCGAAGCGAGGGACCACTATAGAAGATAAGTTGGAGGAGCATAGAAAAGTGTACAACTTACAGTTCAAGAAGTTTGCATCAGCTTATGAGGTCAGCCAGAAGGTTTTCAAACGGAATTTGCGTCAATCGTCAATCTGGGAGTTTTTTCAGCCAGCGTTATCCGTCCGGGAAAAAAGACTCCACGTCGTTCTTCTGGGTGATTCCTTAAAAAAAAGAAAAGTTTTAGTTTCTGTCTTAAATTGCGCCTAAATCAGAAACAACTTACCGTACTAACACGTGTAGCATTATGGCACGTGTGAAGATGTAGTCCATAGGTCATCAATGTTGTCCAAAGGCTGTGATTCCTTCGTCAGAGAGGATAAATTTTACAGCATCATCGTCATTTCATCAGTCCGGTAGGGTCATCGTTGATGAAGATGGAATGCTGAAAAAGAGAAAGAGAAAGATATATAATTATTGTTACCGGTAACAGAATTTCAGTCCGGATTGAAAAGGTGCACAAACAAAAGCCAACGACAAGGAAAAGACTAGTGCCTCTAAGTAGGAGAGATGGCACCGTCAGCGTTGACGGCAAATAACTCACGAACACTAGCGGACCGTGCCACCTATGCATCCTTCCATCTTGATCTTGGAATGAATACGAATCCATCTTCACATTATAGCCACTAGGAATTCCAGCTTCACCGTTAATTATTGTGTAGAATCCAATCGGTACTCACCAGCAAGCACACTTCACAAGTACCACCTAACTTTGTCACACATTTAAGACCCCAACAATCCTGCACCACTGTCCGTTACAATTTTTTCAGTTGATGATGCATCGTTTAAAAAATTGACGTTTCAATGAAGAAAAAAACATGCACGCCTACGTTGATCAAAATTTCGATTTTCACGACTTTCACCCACTGCGCATCCCCTTCCATAGTCGCTACCATAGCAACACCATTAACACCGAATAGGGACTTTTTGGTGAATAAAAAATTCGTTTAGGGACCGTGCTTTCGAGCAAACCAATCGATGTGGCAGAATGCTATCATCGAAGATCTTTTTGTTTATGGAGTTCGAAGGACCACTACCGTGAGCTCGATCGTTGCATTTCAGAGTAGTAGTGATAGGCTTTAGATATAGTACCAATTTTTGTAGAAAAAAAAATCAGCTAGATTGATAGGAGCTAGGGCAGGAGCACATATGTGATTGGCAGGGAATGTGGTTGGAGTTTAAAGGTACTGAAAAATCACCCCTAATGATGATTTTGATTGAAACTGAAAATCGGTTTCGATAGAAATTAGTAATAGAGGTGACTTTTCAGTACATTTAACGAGGGCTTATCACATATGTGCTCCTTTTAGCTTGTTAGTTAGCTACCTCAAAATTTACCATTCACTTATAGTAGCTAGCTAGTTAAAAGAGTGGTATCATATTTCCCGGATTTTAATTTCAGATTGGGCCATTGATCAGTTTGACGTTTAAGATAAATCCAAGAAATTAGAACGTAACAACAATAAATTTCAGATGACGACCTTTCGTTTGAGCTTATTGCCAAAACGTCAACCCAATCACGTAAGTTTAACGATAAACCTGGTGCACAATGACAATGCATTAATCTGCGAGTAAATAACCTAGCTCTTACGTGAAGAAATGGAAGGTCGAAGGTCACACCTTTGAAACAAATAACTACACCAAGATTGGAGTTTTTCGTAGCTTTAGAGAGTGTCTAGGATAAGAGAGAAGCGGACTGGTTGATTTTACTCAACTGTCAAAGCCAGAACCAATCGAGCAACGCATGTCTTGATTGAAATGGCAGTGTTGCTAGAAACCACCTAGGCATAGGTTGCCAAGGTCGTTGGTTTTGAATATGTTTTTCTCTTATCCCAAAAACCCTCTTTACGTAGCACCTTTGGCTGTTGCGTTGCGCTATATAAGTAAAGAACGTCGTACCTTCGGTAGTCAAGATGCTGTTTAAACGAGTGGTGCGACAGTCAACATTGCTCAGGTGTTACTATTTCTTCGACTCCAACTTGGACACCTGATGCTCAAAAAATGCTTCCGATTCTGACTCCACATCCCTGGTTGTTGGTTATTTAAGTTGTATTTAATTAAAGGCGTCTGTACAATAGTGCATTTCTTAAAATTCCTACGTACAGTATTTGGAAAACAAATCAATAAATATTTCACCAAACATAATAGGTAACCATCATGGCTAACCCTCCTCAATTCAAATCAATTCCGTCCCGTTACATCATTTACCACCGGAATCACGCGAACGGTGCCAAGTTTGTCACGACTGGGATAAAGTCTGTAGTATCAAAATATGTCCAAACAGAATCATAGTGTCTATATGGATAATGCTTATTTATTCCCACGTATACCAGATGATTTAGGCTCTCCAAATCGTACTGCAGTTCAGATGATTTGTTTTACTAGATCAACAAAGACTGGGATAATATCTATAGTATCGAAATATCGATATGGAAAGCCTAGAACATTTGGCATACACGAAAATAGGTTGTCATGAGCCACATAGACACTTTGAATCTGTTTGGACATGTTTCGATACTACAGATATTGAATTAGTCTTGGGTGATCTAGTAGAAAAATAATCTGATCTCCATCTATGGGGCGACCCCGGCGTAGTGGTTAGCATCCATACCTCTCACGCCAAAGTCACGAGTTCAAATCTCACCTCCGGACAAGTCACGAATGACCCAAGAGCGTTGAAGTGACTATAATAATAATAAAAAAAAACTTATAACATCTTGTATACGTAGCAAGTCCAGTCCAAGCAAATCAACGCATGCCTACGCATCTACATGTAATTAAACCAGCGAGTGTGGGACACCCTAGGTGAAGGAAATAAACAACACGGCGTTGTATTCCTTCATCGTCTGGAGAGGGATGAAGGTGAACTTTCCATCGAAGCGAGGGACCACTATAGAAGATAAGTTGGAGGAGCATAGAAAAGTGTACAACTTACAGTTCAAGAAGTTTGCATCAGCTTATGAGGTCAGCCAGAAGGTTTTCAAACGGAATTTGCGTCAATCGTCAATCTGGGAGTTTTTTCAGCCAGCGTTATCCGTCCGGGAAAAAAGACTCCACGTCGTTCTTCTGGGTGATTCCTTAAAAAAAAAGAAAAGTTTTAGTTTCTGTCTTAAATTGCGCCTAAATCAGAAACAACTTACCGTACTAACACGTGTAGCATTATGGCACGTGTGAAGATGTAGTCCATAGGTCATCAATGTTGTCCAAAGGCTGTGATTCCTTCGTCAGAGAGGATAAATTTTACAGCATCTTATCATCATCGTCATCTCATCAGTCCGGTAGGGTCGTCGTTGATGAAGATGGAATGCTGAAAAAGAGAAAGAGAAAGATATATAATTATTGTTACCGGTAACAGAATTTCAGTCCGGATTGAAAAGGTGCACAAACAAAAGCCAACGACAAGGAAAAGACTAGTGCCTCTAAGTAGGAGAGATGGCACCGTCAGCGTTGACGGCAAATAACTCACGAACACTAGCGGAGCGTGAGTACTGTGCCACCTATGCATCCTTCCATCTTGATCTTGGAATGAATACGAATCCATCTTCACATTATAGCCACTAGGAATTCCAGCTTCACCGTTAATTATTGTGTAGATTCCAATCGGTACTCACCAGCAAGCACACTTCACAAGTACCACCTAACTTTGTCACACCTTTAAGACCCCAACAATCCTGCACCACTGTCCGTTACAATTTTTTCAGTTCATGATGCATCGTTTAAAAAATTGACGTTTCAATGAAGAAAAAAACATGCACGCCTACGTTGATCAAAATTTCGATTTTCACGACTTTCACCCACTGCGCATCCCCTTCCATAGTCGCTACCATAGCAACACCATTAACACCGAATAGGGACTTTTTGGTGAATAAAAAATTCGTTTAGGGACCGTGCTTTCGAGCAAACCAATCGATGTGGCAGAATGCTATCATCGAAGATCTTTTTGTTTATGGAGTTCGAAGGACCACTACCGTGAGTTCGATCGTTGCATTTCAGAGTAGTAGTGATAGGCTTTAGATATAGTACCAATTTTTGTAGAAAAAAAAATCAGCTAGATTGATAGGAGCTAGGGCAGGAGCACATATGTGATTGGCAGGGAATGTGGTTGGAGTTTAAAGGTACTGAAAAATCACCCCTAATGATGATTTTGATTGAAACTGAAAATCGCTTTCGATCGAAATTAGTAATAGAGGTGACTTTTCAGTACATTTAACGAGGGCTTATCACATATGTGCTCCTTTTAGCTTGTTAGTTAGCTACCTCAAAATTTACCATTCACTTATAGTAGCTAGCTAGTTAAAAGAGTGGTATCATATTTCCCGGATTTTAATTTCAGATTGGGCCATTGATCAGTTTGACGTTTAAGATAAATCCAAGAAATTAGAACGTAACAACAATAAATTTCAGATGACGACCTTTCGTTTGAGCTTATTGCCAAAACGTCAACCCAATCACGTAAGTTTAACGATAAACCTGGTGCACAATGACAATGCATTAATCTGCGAGTAAATAACCTAGCTCTTACGTGAAGAAATGGAAGGTCGAAGGTCACACCTTTGAAACAAATAACTACACCAAGATGGGAGCTTTTCGTAGCTTTAGAGAGTGTCTAGGATAAGAGAGAAGCGGACTGGTTGATTTTACTCAACTGTCAAAGCCAGAACCAATCGAGCAACGCATGTCTTGATTGAAATGGCAGTGTTGCTAGAAACCACCTAGGCATAGGTTGCCAAGGTCGTTGGTTTTGAATATGTTTTTCTCTTATCCCAAAAACCCTCTTTACGTAGCACCTTTGGCTGTTGCGTTGCGCTATATAAGTAAAGAACGTCGTACCTTCGGTAGTCAAGATGCTGTTTAAACGAGTGGTGCGACAGTCAACATTGCTCAGGTGTTACTATTTCTTCGACTCGAACTTGGACACCTGATGCTCAAAAAATGCTTCCGATTCTGACTCCACATCCCTGGTTGTTGGTTATTTAAGTTGTATTTAATTAAAGGCGTCTGTACAATAGTGCATTTCTTAAAATTCCTACGTACAGTATTTGGAAAACAAATCAATAAATATTTCACCAAACATAATAGGTAACCATCATGGCTAACCCTCCTCAATTCAAATCAATTCCGTCCCGTTACATCATTTACCACCGGAATCACGCGAACGGTACCAAGTTTGTCACGACTGGGATAAAGTCTGTAGTACCAAAATATGTCCAAACAGAATCATAGTGTCTATATGGATAATGCTTATTTATTCCCACGTATACCAGATGATTTAGGCTCTCCAAATCGTACTGCAGTTCAGATGATTTGTTTTACTAGATCAACAAAGACTGGGATAATATCTATAGTATCGAAATATCGATATGGAAAGCCTAGAACATTTGGCATACACGAAAATAGGTTGTCATGAGCCACATAGACACTTTGAATCTGTTTGGACATGTTTCGATACTACAGATATTGAATTAGTCTTGGGTGATCTAGTAGAAAAATAATCTGATCTCCATCTATGGGGCGACCCCGGCGTAGTGGTTAGCATCCATACCTCTCACGCCAAAGTCACGAGTTCAAATCTCACCTCCGGACAAGTCACGAATGACCCAAGAGCGTTGAAGTGACTATAATAATAATAAAAAAAAACTTATAACATCTTGTATACGTAGCAAGTCCAGTCCAAGCAAATCAACGCATGCCTACGCATCTACATGTAATTAAACCAGCGAGTGTGGGACACCCTAGGTGAAGGAAATGAACAACACGGCGTTGTATTCCTTCATCGTCTGGAGAGGGATGAAGGTGAACTTTCCATCGAAGCGAGGGACCACTATAGAAGATAAGTTGGAGGAGCATAGAAAAGTGTACAACTTACAGTTCAAGAAGTTTGCATCAGCTTATGAGGTCAGCCAGAAGGTTTTCAAACGGAATTTGCGTCAATCGTCAATCTGGGAGTTTTTTCAGCCAGCGTTATCCGTCCGGGAAAAAAGACTCCACGTCGTTCTTCTGGGTGATTCCATAAAAAAAAAGAAAAGTTTTAGTTTCTGTCTTAAATTGCGCCTAAATCAGAAACAACTTACCGTACTAACACGTGTAGCATTATGGCACGTGTGAAGATGTAGTCCATAGGTCATCAATGTTGTCCAAAGGCTGTGATTCCTTCGTCAGAGAGGATGAATTTTACAGCATCTTATCATCATCGTCATCTCATCAGTCCGGTAGGGTCGTCGTTGATGAAGATGGAATGCTGAAAAAGAGAAAGAGAAAGATATATAATTATTGTTACCGGTAACAGAATTTCAGTCTGGATTGAAAAGGTGCACAAACAAAAGCCAACGACAAGGAAAAGACTAGTGCCTCTAAGTAGGAGAGATGGCACCGTCAGCGTTGACGGCAAATAACTCACGAACACTAGCGGACCGTGAGTACTGTGCCACCTATGCATCCTTCCATCTTGATCTTGGAATGAATACGAATCCATCTTCACATTTATAGCCACTAGGAATTCCAGCTTCACCGTTAATTATTGTGTAGATTCCAATCGGTACTCACCAGCAAGCACACTTCACAAGTACCACCTAACTTTGTCACACATTTAAGACCCCAACAATCCTGCACCACTGTCCGTTACAATTTTTTCAGTTGATGATGCATCGTTTAAAAAATTGACGTTTCAATGAAGAAAAAAACATGCACGCCTACGTAGATCAAAATTTCGATTTTCACGACTTTCACCCACTGCGCATCCCCTTCCATAGTCGCTACCATAGTAACACCATTAACACCGAATAGGGACTTTTTGGTGAATAAAAAATTCGTTTAGGGACCGTCCAATCAATGTGGCAGAATGCTATCATCGAAGATCTTTTTGTTTATGGAGTTCGAAGGACCACTACCGTGAGCTCGATCGTTGCATTTCAGAGTAGTAGTGATAGGCTTTAGATATAGTACCAATTTTTGTAGAAAAAAAAAATCAGCTAGATTGATAGGAGCAAGGGCAGGAGCACATATGTGATTGGCAGGGAATGTGGTTGGAGTTTAAAGGTACTGAAAAATCACCCCTAATGATGATTCTGATTGAAACTGAAAATCGGTTTCGATCGAAATTAGTAATAGAGGTGACTTTTCAGTACATTTAACGAGGGCTTATCACATATGTGCTCCTTTTAGCTTGTTAGTTAGCTACCTTAAAATTTACCATTCACTTATAGTAGCTAGCTAGTGAAAAGAGTGGTATCATATTTCCCGGATTTTAATTTCAGATTGGGCCATTGATCAGTTTGACGTTTAAGATAAATCCAAGAAATTAGAACGTAACAACAATAAATTTCAGATGACGACCTTTCGCTTGAGCTTATTGCCAAAACGTCAACCCAATCACGTAAGTTTAACGATAAACCTGGTGCACAATGACAATGCATTAATCTGCGAGTAAATAACCTAGCTCTT
Organism: Ochlerotatus camptorhynchus; assembly: GCF_037179485.1. Lineage (NCBI taxonomy): Eukaryota > Metazoa > Arthropoda > Insecta > Diptera > Culicidae > Ochlerotatus > Ochlerotatus camptorhynchus. The sequence goes on from NW_027041207.1 coordinate 268,363, forward strand.
ACGTGAAGAAATGGAAGGTCGAAGGTCACACCTTTGAAACAAATAACTACACCAATATTGGAGCTTTTCGTAGCTTTAGAGAGTGTCTAGGATAAGAGAGAAGCGGACTGGTTGATTTTACTCAACTGTCAAAGCCAGAACCAATCGAGCAACGCATGTCTTGATTGAAATGGCAGTGTTGCTAGAAACCACCTAGGCATAGGTTGCCAAGGTCGTTGGTTTTGAATATGTTTTTCTCTTATCCCAAAAACCCTCTTTACGTAGCACCTTTGGCTGTTGCGTTGCGCTATATAAGTAAAGAACGTCGTACCTTCGGTAGTCAAGATGCTGTTTGAACGAGTGGTGCGACAGTCAACATTGCTCAGGTGTTACTATTTCTTCGACTCGAACTTGGACACCTGATGCTCAAAAAATGCTTCCGATTCTGACTCCACATCCCTGGTTGTTGGTTATTTAAGTTGTATTTAATTAAAGGCGTCTGTACAATAGTGCATTTCTTAAAATTCCTACGTACAGTATTTGGAAAACAAATCAATAAATATTTCACCAAACATAATAGGTAACCATCATGGCTAACCCTCCTCAATTCAAATCAATTCCGTCCCGTTACATCATTTACCACCGGAATCACGCGAACGGTGCCAAGTTTGTCACGACTGGGATAAAGTCTGTAGTATCAAAATATGTCCAAACAGAATCATAGTGTCTATATGGATAATGCTTATTTATTCCCACGTATACCAGATGATTTAGGCTCTCCAAATCGTACTGCAGTTCAGATGATTTGTTTTACTAGATCAACAAAGACTGGGATAATATCTATAGTATCGAAATATCGATATGGAAAGCCTAGAACATTTGGCATACACGAAAATAGGTTGTCATGAGCCACATAGACACTTTGAATCTGTTTGGACATGTTTCGATACTACAGATATTGAATTAGTCTTGGGTGATCTAGTAGAAAAATAATCTGATCTCCATCTATGGGGCGACCCCGGCGTAGTGGTTAGCATCCATACCTCAAACGCCAAAGTCACGAGTTCAAATCTCACCTCCGGACAAGTCACGAATGACCCAAGAGCGTTAAAGTGACTATAATAATAAAAAAAAACTTCTAACATCTTGTATACGTAGCAAGTCCAGTCCAAGCAAATCAATGCATGCCTACGCATCTACATGTAATTAAACCAGCGAGTGTGGGACACCCTAGGTGAAGGAAATGAACAACACGGCGTTTTATTCCTTCATCGTCTGGAGAGGGATGAAGGTGAACTTTCCATCGAAGCGAGGGACCACTATAGAAGATAAGTTGGAGGAGCATATAAAAGTGTACAACTTACAGTTCAAGAAGTTTGCATCAGCTTATGAGGTCAGCCAGAAGGTTTTCAAACGGAATTTGCGTCAATCGTCAATCTGGGAGTTTTTTCAGCCAGCGTTATCCGTCCGGGAAAAAAGACTCCACGTCGTTCTTCTGGGTGATTCCTTAAAAAAAAAGAAAAGTTTTAGTTTCTGTCTTAAATTGCGCCTAAATCAGAAACAACTTACCGTACTAACACGTGTAGCATTATGGCACGTGTGAAGATGTAGTCCATAGGTCATCAATGTTGTCCAAAGGCTGTGATTCCTTCGTCAGAGAGGATAAATTTTACAGCATCTTATCATCATCGTCATCTCATCAGTCCGGTAGGGTCGTCGTTGATGAAGATGGAATGCTGAAAAAGAGAAAGAGAAAGATATATAATTATTGTTACCGGTAACAGAATTTCAGTCCGGATTGAAAAGGTGCACAAACAAAAGCCAACGACAAGGAAAAGACTAGTGCCTCTAAGTAGGAGAGATGGCACCGTCAGCGTTGACGGCAAATAACTCACGAACACTAGCGGACCGTGAGTACTGTGCCACCTATGCATCCTTCCATCTTGATCTTGGAATGAATACGAATCCATCTTCACATTATAGCCACTAGGAATTCCAGCTTCACCGTTAATTATTGTGTAGATTCCAATCGGTACTCACCAGCAAGCACACTTCACAAGTACCACCTAACTTTGTCACACCTTTAAGACCCCAACAATCCTGCACCACTGTCCGTTACAATTTTTTCAGTTCATGATGCATCGTTTAAAAAATTGACGTTTCAATGAAGAAAAAAACATGCACGCCTACGTTGATCAAAATTTCGATTTTCACGACTTTCACCCACTGCGCATCCCCTTCCATAGTCGCTACCATAGCAACACCATTAACACCGAATAGGGACTTTTTGGTGAATAAAAAATTCGTTTAGGGACCGTGCTTTCGAGCAAACCAATCGATGTGGCAGAATGCTATCATCGAAGATCTTTTTGTTTATGGAGTTCGAAGGACCACTACCGTGAGCTCGATCGTTGCATTTCAGAGTAGTAGTGATAGGCTTTAGATATAGTACCAATTTTTGTAGAAAAAAAAATCAGCTAGATTGATAGGAGCTAGGGCAGGAGCACATATGTGATTGGCAGGGAATGTGGTTGGAGTTTAAAGGTACTGAAAAATCACCCCTAATGATGATTTTGATTGAAACTGAAAATCGCTTTCGATCGAAATTAGTAATAGAGGTGACTTTTCAGTACATTTAACGAGGGCTTATCACATATGTGCTCCTTTTAGCTTGTTAGTTAGCTACCTCAAAATTTACCATTCACTTATAGTAGCTAGCTAGTTAAAAGAGTGGTATCATATTTCCCGGATTTTAATTTCAGAATGGGCCATTGATCAGTTTGACGTTTAAGATAAATCCAAGAAATTAGAACGTAACAACAATAAATTTCAGATGACGACCTTTCGTTTGAGCTTATTGCCAAGGTCGTTGGTTAGGTTGCCAAGGTCGTTGGTTTTGAATATGTTTTTCTCTTATCCCAAAAACCCTCTTTACGTAGCACCTTTGGCTGTTGCGTTGCGCTATATAAGTAAAGAACGTCGTACCTTCGGTAGTCAAGATGCTGTTTAAACGAGTGGTGCGACAGTCAACATTGCTCAGGTGTTACTATTTCTTCGACTCGAACTTGGACACCTGATGCTCAAAAAATGCTTCCGATTCTGACTCCACATCCCTGGTTGTTGGTTATTTAAGTTGTATTTAATTAAAGGCGTCTGTACAATAGTGCATTTCTTAAAATTCCTACGTACAGTATTTGGAAAACAAATCAATAAATATTTCACCAAACATAATAGGTAACCATCATGGCTAACCCTCCTCAATTCAAATCAATTCCGTCCCGTTACATCATTTACCACCGGAATCACGCGAACGGTGCCAAGTTTGTCACGACTGGGATAAAGTCTGTAGTACCAAAATATGTCCAAACAGAATCATAGTGTCTATATGGATAATGCTTATTTATTCCCACGTATACCAGATGATTTAGGCTCTCCAAATCGTACTGCAGTTCAGATGATTTGTTTTACTAGATCAACAAAGACTGGGATAATATCTATAGTATCGAAATATCGATATGGAAAGCCTAGAACATTTGGCATACACGAAAATAGGTTGTCATGAGCCACATAGACACTTTGAATCTGTTTGGACATGTTTCGATACTACAGATATTGAATTAGTCTTGGGTGATCTAGTAGAAAAATAATCTGATCTCCATCTATGGGGCGACCCCGGCGTAGTGGTTAGCATCCATACCTCTCACGCCAAAGTCACGAGTTCAAATCTCACCTCCGGACAAGTCACGAATGACCCAAGAGCGTTGAAGTGACTATAATAATAATAAAAAAAAACTTATAACATCTTGTATACGTAGCAAGTCCAGTCCAAGCAAATCAACGCATGCCTACGCATCTACATGTAATTAAACCAGCGAGTGTGGGACACCCTAGGTGAAGGAAATGAACAACACGGCGTTGTATTCCTTCATCGTCTGGAGAGGGATGAAGGTGAACTTTCCATCGAAGCGAGGGACCACTATAGAAGATAAGTTGGAGGAGCATAGAAAAGTGTACAACTTACAGTTCAAGAAGTTTGCATCAGCTTATGAGGTCAGCCAGAAGGTTTTCAAACGGAATTTGCGTCAATCGTCAATCTGGGAGTTTTTTCAGCCAGCGTTATCCGTCCGGGAAAAAAGACTCTACGTCGTTCTTCTGGGTGATTCCTTAAAAAAAAAGAAAAGTTTTAGTTTCTGTCTTAAATTGCGCCTAAATCAGAAACAACTTACCGTACTAACACGTGTAGCATTATGGCACGTGTGAAGATGTAGTCCATAGGTCATCAATGTTGTCCAAAGGCTGTGATTCCTTCGTCAGAGAGGATGAATTTTACAGCATCTTATCATCATCGTCATCTCATCAGTCCGGTAGGGTCGTCGTTGATGAAGATGGAATGCTGAAAAAGAGAAAGAGAAAGATATATAATTATTGTTACCGGTAACAGAATTTCAGTCTGGATTGAAAAGGTGCACAAACAAAAGCCAACGACAAGGAAAAAACTAGTGCCTCTAAGTAGGAGAGATGGCACCGTCAGCGTTGACGGCAAATAACTCACGAACACTAGCGGACCGTGAGTACTGTGCCACCTATGCATCCTTCCATCTTGATCTTGGAATGAATACGAATCCATCTTCACATTTATAGCCACTAGGAATTCCAGCTTCACCGTTAATTATTGTGTAGATTCCAATCGGTACTCACCAGCAAGCACACTTCACAAGTACCACCTAACTTTGTCACACATTTAAGACCCCAACAATCCTGCACCACTGTCCGTTACAATTTTTTCAGTTGATGATGCATCGTTTAAAAAATTGACGTTTCAATGAAGAAAAAAACATGCACGCCTACGTTGATCAAAATTTCGATTTTCACGACTTTCACCCACTGCGCATCCCCTTCCATAGTCGCTACCATAGTAACACCATTAACACCGAATAGGGACTTTTTGGTGAATAAAAAATTCGTTTAGGGACCGTCCAATCAATGTGGCAGAATGCTATCATCGAAGATCTTTTTGTTTATGGAGTTCGAAGGACCACTACCGTGAGCTCGATCGTTGCATTTCAGAGTAGTAGTGATAGGCTTTAGATATAGTACCAATTTTTGTAGAAAAAAAAAATCAGCTAGATTGATAGGAGCAAGGGCAGGAGCACATATGTGATTGGCAGGGAATGTGGTTGGAGTTTAAAGGTACTGAAAAATTACCCCTAATGATGATTCTGATTGAAACTGAAAATCGGTTTCGATCGAAATTAGTAATAGAGGTGACTTTTCAGTACATTTAACGAGGGCTTATCACATATGTGCTCCTTTTAGCTTGTTAGTTAGCTACCTTAAAATTTACCATTCACTTATAGTAGCTAGCTAGTGAAAAGAGTGGTATCATATTTCCCGGATTTTAATTTCAGATTGGGCCATTGATCAGTTTGACGTTTAAGATAAATCCAAGAAATTAGAACGTAACAACAATAAATTTCAGATGACGACCTTTCGCTTGAGCTTATTGCCAAAACGTCAACCCAATCACGTAAGTTTAACGATAAACCTGGTGCACAATGACAATGCATTAATCTGCGAGTAAATAACCTAGCTCTTACGTGAAGAAATGGAAGGTCGAAGGTCACACCTTTGAAACAAATAACTACACCAAGATTGGAGCTTTTCGTAGCTTTAGAGAGTGTCTAGGATAAGAGAGAAGCGGACTGGTTGATTTTACTCAACTGTCAAAGCCAGAACCAATCGAGCAACGCATGTCTTGATTGAAATGGCAGTGTTTCTAGAAACCACCTAGGCATAGGTTGCCAAGGTCGTTGGTTTTGAATATGTTTTTCTCTTATCCCAAAAACCCTCTTTACGTAGCACCTTTGGCTGTTGCGTTGCGCTATATAAGTAAAGAACGTCGTACCTTCGGTAGTCAAGATGCTGTTTAAACGAGTGGTGCGACAGTCAACATTGCTCAGGTGTTACTATTTCTTCGACTCGAACTTGGACACCTGATGCTCAAAAAATGCTTCCGATTCTGACTCCACATCCCTGGTTGTTGGTTATTTAAGTTGTATTTAATTAAAGGCGTCTGTACAATAGTGCATTTCTTAAAATTCCTACGTACAGTATTTGGAAAACAAATCAATAAATATTTCACCAAACATAATAGGTAACCATCATGGCTAACCCTCCTCAATTCAAATCAATTCCGTCCCGTTACATCATTTACCACCGGAATCACGCGAACGGTGCCAAGTTTGTCACGACTGGGATAAAGTCTTTAGTACCAAAATATGTCCAAACAGAATCATAGTGTCTATATGGATAATGCTTATTTATTCCCACGTATACCAGATGATTTAGGCTCTCCAAATCGTACTGCAGTTCAGATGATTTGTTTTACTAGATCAACAAAGACTGGGATAATATCTATAGTATCGAAATATCGATATGGAAAGCCTAGAACATTTGGCATACACGAAAATAGGTTGTCATGAGCCACATAGACACTTTGAATCTGTTTGGACATGTTTCGATACTACAGATATTGAATTAGTCTTGGGTGATCTAGTAGAAAAATAATCTGATCTCCATCTATGGGGCGACCCCGGCGTAGTGGTTAGCATCCATACCTCAAACGCCAAAGTCACGAGTTCAAATCTCACCTCCGGACAAGTCACGAATGACCCAAGAGCGTTAAAGTGACTATAATAATAAAAAAAAACTTCTAACATCTTGTATACGTAGCAAGTCCAGTCCAAGCAAATCAATGCATGCCTACGCATCTACATGTAATTAAACCAGCGAGTGTGGGACACCCTAGGTGAAGGAAATGAACAACACGGCGTTTTATTCCTTCATCGTCTGGAGAGGGATGAAGGTGAACTTTCCATCGAAGCGAGGGACCACTATAGAAGATAAGTTGGAGGAGCATAGAAAAGTGTACAACTTACAGTTCAAGAAGTTTGCATCAGCTTATGAGGTCAGCCAGAAGGTTTTCAAACGGAATTTGCGTCAATCGTCAATCTGGGAGTTTTTTCAGCCAGCGTTATCTGTCCGGGAAAAAAGACTCCACGTCGTTCTTCTGGGTGATTCCTTAAAAAAAAGAAAAGTTTTAGTTTCTGTCTTAAATTGCGCCTAAATCAGAAACAACTTACCGTACTAACACGTGTAGCATTATGGCACGTGTGAAGATGTAGTCCATAGGTCATCAATGTTGTCCAAAGGCTGTGATTCCTTTGTCAGAGAGGATGAATTTTACAGCATCTTATCATCATCGTCATCTCATCAGTCCGGTAGGGTCGTCGTTGATGAAGATGGAATGCTGAAAAAGAGAAAGAGAAAGATATATAATTATTGTTACCGGTAACAGAATTTCAGTCTGGATTGAAAAGGTGCACAAACAAAAGCCAACGACAAGGAAAAGACTAGTGCCTCTAAGTAGGAGAGATGGCACCGTCAGCGTTGACGGCAAATAACTCACGAACACTAGCGGACCGTGAGTACTGTGCCACCTATGCATCCTTCCATCTTGATCTTGGAATGAATACGAATCCATCTTCACATTATAGCCACTAGGAATTCCAGCTTCACCGTTAATTATTGTGTAGATTCCAATCGGTACTCACCAGCAAGCACACTTCACAAGTACCACCTAACTTTGTCACACATTTAAGACCCCAACAATCCTGCACCACTGTCCGTTACAATTTTTTCAGTTGATGATGCATCGTTTAAAAAATTGACGTTTCAATGAAGAAAAAAAACATGCACGCCTACGTTGATCAAAATTTCGATTTTCACGACTTTCACCCACTGCGCATCCCCTTCCATAGTCGCTACCATAGCAACACCATTAACACCGAATAGGGACTTTTTGGTGAATAAAAAATTCGTTTAGGGACCGTGCTTTCGAGCAAACCAATCGATGTGGCAGAATGCTATCATCGAAGATCTTTTTGTTTATGGAGTTCGAAGGACCACTACCGTGAGCTCGATCGTTGCATTTCAGAGTAGTAGTGATAGGCTTTAGATATAGTACCAATTTTTGTAGAAAAAAAAAAATCAGCTAGATTGATAGGAGCTAGGGCAGGAGCACATATGTGATTGGCAGGGAATGTGGTTGGAGTTTAAAGGTACTGAAAAATCAGCCCTAATGATGATTTTGATTGAAACTGAAAATCGGTTTCGATCGAAATTAGTAATAGAGGTGACTTTTCAGTACATTTAACGAGGGCTTATCACATATGTGCTCCTTTTAGCTTGTTAGTTAGCTACCTCAAAATTTACCATTCACTTATAGTAGCTAGCTAGTTAAAAGAGTGGTATCATATTTCCCGGATTTTAATTTCAGATTGGGCCATTGATCAGTTTGACGTTTAAGATAAATCCAAGAAATTAGAACGTAACAACAATAAATTTCAGATGACGACCTTTCGTTTGAGCTTATTGCCAAAACGTCAACCCAATCACGTAAGTTTAACGATAAACCTGGTGCACAATGACAATGCATTAATCTGCGAGTAAATAACCTAGCTCTTACGTGAAGAAATGGAAGGTCGAAGGTCACACATTTGAAACAAATAACTACACCAAGATTGGAGCTTTTCGTAGCTTTAGAGAGTGTCTAGGATAAGAGAGAAGCGGACTGGTTGATTTTACTCAACTGTCAAAGCCAGAACCAATCGGTTTCGATCGAAATTAGTAATAGAGGTGACTTTTCAGTACATTTAACGAGGGCTTATCACATATGTGCTCCTTTTAGCTTGTTAGTTAGCTACCTCAAAATTTACCATTCACTTATAGTAGCTAGCTAGTTAAAAGAGTGGTATCATATTTCCCGGATTTTAATTTCAGATTGGGCCATTGATCAGTTTGACGTTTAAGATAAATCCAAGAAATTAGAACGTAACAACAATAAATTTCAGATGACGACCTTTCGTTTGAGCTTATTGCCAAAACGTCAACCCAATCACGTAAGTTTAACGATAAACCTGGTGCACAATGACAATGCATTAATCTGCGAGTAAATAACCTAGCTCTTACGTGAAGAAATGGAAGGTCGAAGGTCACACATTTGAAACAAATAACTACACCAAGATTGGAGCTTTTCGTAGCTTTAGAGAGTGTCTAGGATAAGAGAGAAGCGGACTGGTTGATTTTACTCAACTGTCAAAGCCAGAACCAATCGAGCAACGCATGTCTTGATTGAAATGGCAGTGTTGCTAGAAACCACCTAGGCATAGGTTGCCAAGGTCGTTGGTTTTGAATATATTTTTCTCTTATCCCAAAAACCCTCTTTACGTAGCACCTTTGGCTGTTGCGTTGCGCTATATAAGTAAAGAACGTCGTACCTTCGGTAGTCAAGATGCTGTTTAAACGAGTGGTGCGACAGTCAACATTGCTCAGGTGTTACTATTTCTTCGACTCCAACTTGGACACCTGATGCTCAAAAAATGCTTCCGATTCTGACTCCACATCCCTGGTTGTTGGTTATTTAAGTTGTATTTAATTAAAGGCGTCTGTACAATAGTGCATTTCTTAAAATTCCTACGTACAGTATTTGGAAAACAAATCAATAAATATTTCACCAAACATAATAGGTAACCATCATGGCTAACCCTCCTCAATTCAAATCAATTCCGTCCCGTTACATCATTTACCACCGGAATCACGCGAACGGTGCCAAGTTTGTCACGACTGGGATAATGTCTGTAGTATCAAAATATGTCCAAACAGAATCATAGTGTCTATATGGATAATGCTTATTTATTCCCACGTATACCAGATGATTTAGGCTCTCCAAATCGTACTGCAGTTCAGATGATTTGTTTTACTAGATCAACAAAGACTGGGATAATATCTATAGTATCGAAATATCGATATGGAAAGCCTAGAACATTTGGCATACACGAAAATAGGTTGTCATGAGCCACATAGACACTTTGAATCTGTTTGGACATGTTTCGATACTACAGATATTGAATTAGTCTTGGGTGATCTAGTAGAAAAATAATCTGATCTCCATCTATGGGGCGACCCCGGCGTAGTGGTTAGCATCCATACCTCTCACGTCAAAGTCACGAGTTCAAATCTCACCTCCGGACAAGTCACGAATGACCCAAGAGCGTTGAAGTGACTATAATAATAATAAAAAAAAACTTATAACATCTTGTATACGTAGCAAGTCCAGTCCAAGCAAATCAACGCATGCCTACGCATCTACATGTAATTAAACCAGCGAGTGTGGGACACTAGGATACCCTAGGTCAAGGAAATGAACAACACGGCGTTGTATTCCTTCATCGTCTGGAGAGGGATGAAGGTGAACTTTCCATCGAAGCGAGGGACCACTATAGAAGATAAGTTGGAGGAGCATAGAAAAGTGTACAACTTACAGTTCAAGAAGTTTGCATCAGCTTATGAGGTCGGCCAGAAGGTTTTCAAACGGAATTTGCGTCAATCGTCAATCTGGGAGTTTTTTCAGCCAGCGTTATCCGTCCGGGAAAAAAGACTCCACGTCGTTCTTCTGGGTGATTCCTTAAAAAAAAGAAAAGTTTTAGTTTCTGTCTTAAATTGCGCCTAAATCAGAAACAACTTACCGTACTAACACGTGTAGCATTATGGCACGTGTGAAGATGTAGTCCATAGGTCATCAATGTTGTCCAAAGGCTGTGATTCCTTCGTCAGAGAGGATAAATTTTACAGCATCATCGTCATTTCATCAGTCCGGTAGGGTCGTCGTTGATGAAGATGGAATGCTGAAAAAGAGAAAAAGAAAGATATATAATTATTGTTACCGGTAACAGAATTTCAGTCCGGATTGAAAAGGTGCACAAACAAAAGCCAACGACAAGGAAAAGACTAGTGCCTCTAAGTAGGAGAGATGGCACCGTCAGCGTTGACGGCAAATAACTCACGAACACTAGCGGACCGTGAGTACTGTGCCACCTATGCATCCTTCCATCTTGATCTTGGAATGAATACGAATCCATCTTCACATTATAGCCACTAGGAATTCCAGCTTCACCGTTAATTATTGTGTAGATTCCAATCGGTACTCACCAGCAAGCACACTTCACAAGTACCACCTAACTTTGTCACACATTTAAGACCCCAACAATCCTACACCACTGTCCGTTACAATTTTTTCAGTTGATGATGCATCGTTTAAAAAATTGACGTTTCAATGAAGAAAAAAACATGCACGCCTACGTTGATCAAAATTTCGATTTTCACGACTTTCACCCACTGCGCATCCCCTTCCATAGTCGCTACCATAGCAACACCATTAACACCGAATAGGGACTTTTTGGTGAATAAAAAATTCGTTTAGGGACCGTCCAATCGATGTGGCAGAATGCTATCATCGAAGATCTTTTTGTTTATGGAGTTCGAAGGACCACTACCGTGAGCTCGATCGTTGCATTTCAGAGTAGTAGTGATAGGCTTTAGATATAGTACCAATTTTTGTAGAAAAAAAAAAATCAGCTAGATTGATAGGAGCTAGGGCAGGAGCACATATGTGATTGGCAGGGAATGTGGTTGGAGTTTAAAGGTACTGAAAAATCACCCCTAATGATGATTTTGATTGAAACTGAAAATCGGTTTCGATCGAAATTAGTAATAGAGGTGACTTTTCAGTACATTTAACGAGGGCTTATCACATATGTGCTCCTTTGAGCTTGTTAGTTAGCTACCTCAAAATTTACCATTCACTTATAGTAGCTAGCTAGTTAAAAGAGTGGTATCATATTTCCCGGATTTTAATTTCAGATTGGGCCATTGATCAGTTTGACGTTTAAGATAAATCCAAGAAATTAGAACGTAACAACAATAAATTTCGTTTGAGCTTATTGCCAAAACGTCAACCCAATCACGTAAGTTTAACGATAAACCTGGTGCACAATGACAATGCATTAATCTGCGAGTAAATAACCTAGCTCTTACGTGAAGAAATGGAAGGTCGAAGGTCACACCTTTGAAACAAATAACTACACCAAGATTGGAGCTTTTCGTAGCTTTAGAGAGTGTCTAGGATAAGAGAGAAGCGGACTGGTTGATTTTACTCAACTGTCAAAGCCAGAACCAATCGAGCAACGCATGTCTTGATTGAAATGGCAGTGTTGCTAGAAACCACCTAGGCATAGGTTGCCAAGGTCGTTGGTTTTGAATATGTTTTTCTCTTATCCCAAAAACCCTCTTTACGTAGCACCTTTTGGCTGTTGCGTTGCGCTATATAAGTAAAGAACGTCGTACCTTCGGTAGTCAAGATGCTGTTTAAACGAGTGGTGCGACAGTCAACATTGCTCAGGTGTTACTATTTCTTCGACTCCAACTTGGACACCTGATGCTCAAAAAATGCTTCCGATTCTGACTCCACATCCCTGGTTGTTGGTTATTTAAGTTGTATTTAATTAAAGGCGTCTGTACAATAGTGCATTTCTTAAAATTCCTACGTACAGTATTTGGAAAACAAATCAATAAATATTTCACCAAACATAATAGGTAACCATCATGGCTAACCCTCCTCAATTCAAATCAATTCCGTCCCGTTACATCATTTACCACCGGAATCACGCGAACGGTGCCAAGTTTGTCACGACTGGGATAAAGTCTGTAGTATCAAAATATGTCCAAACAGAATCATAGTGTCTATATGAATAATGCTTATTTATTCCCACGTATACCAGATGATTTAGGCTCTCCAAATCGTACTGCAGTTCAGATGATTTGTTTTACTAGATCAACAAAGACTGGGATAATATCTATAGTATCGAAATATCGATATGGAAAGCCTAGAACATTTGGCATACACGAAAATAGGTTGTCATGAGCCACATAGACACTTTGAATCTGTTTGGACATGTTTCGATACTACAGATATTGAATTAGTCTTGGGTGATCTAGTAGAAAAATAATCTGATCTCCATCTATGGGGCGACCCCGGCGTAGTGGTTAGCATCCATACCTCTCACGCCAAAGTCACGAGTTCAAATCTCACCTCCGGACAAGTCACGAATGACCCAAGAGCGTTAAAGTGACTATAATAATAAAAAAAAAAACTTCTAACATCTTGTATACGTAGCAAGTCCAGTCCAAGCAAATCAATGCATGCCTACGCATCTACATGTAATTAAACCAGCGAGTGTGGGACACTAGGATACCCTAGGTGAAGGAAATGAACAACACGGCGTTGTATTCCTTCATCGTCTGGAGAGGGATGAAGGTGAACTTTCCATCGAAGCGAGGGACCACTATAGAAGATAAGTTGGAGGAGCATAGAAAAGTGTACAACTTACAGTTCAAGAAGTTTGCATCAGCTTATGAGGTCAGCCAGAAGGTTTTCAAACGGAATTTGCGTCAATCGTCAATCTGGGAGTTTTTTCAGCCAGCGTTATCCGTCCGGGAAAAAAGACTCCACGTCGTTCTTCTGGGTGATTCCTTAAAAAAAAAGAAAAGTTTTAGTTTCTGTCTTAAATTGCGCCTAAATCAGAAACAACTTACCGTACTAACACGTGTAGCATTATGGCACGTGTGAAGATGTAGTCCATAGGTCATCAATGTTGTCCAAAGGCTGTGATTCCTTCGTCAGAGAGGATGAATTTTACAGCATCTTATCATCATCGTCATCTCATCAGTCCGGTAGGGTCGTCGTTGATGAAGATGGAATGCTGAAAAAGAGAAAGAGAAAGATATATAATTATTGTTACCGGTAACAGAATTTCAGTCTGGATTGAAAAGATGCACAAACAAAAGCCAACGACAAGGAAAAGACTAGTGTATCTAAGTAGGAGAGATGGCACCGTCAGCGTTGACGGCAAATAACTCACGAACACTAGCGGACCGTGAGTACTGTGCCACCTATGCATCCTTCCATCTTGATCTTGGAATGAATACGAATCCATCTTCACATTATAGCCACTAGGAATTCCAGCTTCACCGTTAATTATTGTGTAGATTCCAATCGGTACTCACCAGCAAGCACACTTCACAAGTACCACCTAACTTTGTCACACATTTAAGACCCCAACAATCCTGCACCACTGTCCGTTACAATTTTTTCAGTTGATGATGCATCGTTTTAAAAAATTGACGTTTCAATGAAGAAAAAAACATGCACGCCTACGTTGATCAAAATTTCGATTTTGACGACTTTCATCCACTGCGCATCCCCTTCCATAGTCGCTACCATAGCAACACCATTAACACCGAATAGGGACTTTTTGGTGAATAAAAAATTCGTTTAGGGACCGTGCTTTCGAGCAAACCAATCGATGTGGCAGAATGCTATCATCGAAGATCTTTTTGTTTATGGAGTTCGAAGGACCACTACCGTGAGCTCGATCGTTGCATTTCAGAGTAGTAGTGATAGGCTTTAGATATAGTACCAATTTTTGTAGAAAAAAAAATCAGCTAGATTGATAGGAGCTAGGGCAGGAGCACATATGTGATTGGCAGGGAATGTGGTTGGAGTTTAAAGGTACTGAAAAATCACCCCTAATGATGATTTTGATTGAAACTGAAAATCGGTTTCGATCGAAATTAGTAATAGAGGTGACTTTTCAGTACATTTAACGAGGGCTTATCACATATGTGCTCCTTTTAGCTTGTTAGTTAGCTACCTCAAAATTTACCATTCACTTATAGTAGCTAGCTAGTTAAAAGAGTGGTATCATATTTCCCGGATTTTAATTTCAGATTGGGCCATTGATCAGTTTGACGTTTAAGATAAATCCAAGAAATTAGAACGTAACAACAATAAATTTCAGATGACGACCTTTCGTTTGAGCTTATTGCCAAAACGTCAACCCAATCACGTAAGTTTAACGATAAACCTGGTGCACAATGACAATGCATTAATCTGCGAGTAAATAACCTAGCTCTTACGTGAAGAAATGGAAGGTCGAAGGTCACACCTTTGAAACAAATAACTACTACTATTAGGCACCATTGTTTTTATTTATGTTCCTAATCATGCGCAGAGTGCTCCAAGATGAATCGTGGCCGGAAGAATGTGCAGTACAATCAAAATCACATGGTTCTGGCCATGGATATGGTCAGAAGAGGATTTTCGGTTCGTCGAGCCGCCAAAGTCCATGGAATCCCTGAGAGCACTCTTCGTAAAAAAAAATTGCCCTTGGCACTTCGGAAGCAATGCGTCCAGGAAGACCAACCGTTTTAAATAAGCAAGAGGAGGACCGCATCATCCAGTGGATAATCGAGATGGCTAGGGCTGGCTTCCCGGTGGACTCCCAATGTCTGAAAACGTTGGTCGCATATTACCTTAAATCCACAGGACATTCAAGTTTCCAAAAAATGCATTCTCCTGGTCGAAAATGGTTAACACTATTTTTGAAACGGCATCCCAACATTTCCCGAAAAATCCCAGATGCCCTTTCGAAACAAGTATGTATGTCACTGAAGGTAAAATTAGGAGCTGGTTTGAAGAAGTCGACCGGCATATTGAACAAGCTAGCTTGAAAGATGTCATGAAGCATCCGACCCGAATTTTCAATATGGATGAAACATCAATTCGACTTGTGCCCATAAAAGAATCCTGTAAAATTCTTCAATATAAAGTGTAATTACATTTTGTTTTCCTTTTACATGCAATAACCATTATATTCCAACAATTAATTGCTATTTTTTAGCTGCGCACAATTAGGAACAAATGTGCGCACAATTAGGAACATGCGCAATAAAGTGCGCATAATTAGGCACCCAACATCGGTGTATAAAATGATCGCTTTTGACACAATGGTCGGGTTACATATAATATTAATATATTGTTTCGATTGTTATAGATCTACTAAATAATTAATTTAAAAGTCACTTGTAATGTAATGTTTAAATCACAAAAACATCTTAACTGCGCACAATATGGTACCTTCACGGTACACCAAGATTGGAGCTTTTCGTAGCTTTAGAGAGTGTCTAGGATAAGAGAGAAGCGGACTGGTTGATTTTACTCAACTGTCAAAGCCAGAACCAATCGAGCAACGCATGTCTTGATTGAAATGGCAGTGTTGCTAGAAACCACCTAGGCATAGGTTGCCAAGGTCGTTGGTTTTGAATATGTTTTTCTCTTATCCCAAAAACCCTCTTTACGTAGCACCTTTGGCTGTTGCGTTGCGCTATATAAGTAAAGAACGTCGTACCTTCGGTAGTCAAGATGCTGTTTAAACGAGTGGTGCGACAGTCAACATTGCTCAGGTGTTACTATTTCTTCGACTCCAACTTGGACACCTGATGCTCAAAAAATGCTTCCGATTCTGACTCCACATCCCTGGTTGTTGGTTATTTAAGTTGTATTTAATTAAAGGCGTCTGTACAATAGTGCATTTCTTAAAATTCCTACGTACAGTATTTGGAAAACAAATCAATAAATATTTCACCAAACATAATAGGTAACCATCATGGCTAACCCTCCTCAATTCAAATCAATTCCGTCCCGTTACATTATTTACCACCGGAATCACGCGAACGGTGCCAAGTTTGTCACGACTGGGATAAAGTCTGTAGTATCAAAATATGTCCAAACAGAATCATAGTGTCTATATGGATAATGCTTATTTATTCCCACGTATACCAGATGATTTAGGCTCTAAAAATCGTACTACAGTTCAGATGATTTGTTTTACTAGATCAACAAAGACTGGGATAATATCTATAGTATCGAAATATCGATATGGAAAGCCTAGAACATTTGGCATACACAAAAATAGGTTGTCATGAGCCACATAGACACTTTGAATCTGTTTGGACATGTTTCGATACTACAGATATTGAATTAGTCTTGGGTGATCTAGTAGAAAAATAATCTGATCTCCATCTATGGGGCGACCCCGGCGTAGTGGTTAGCATCCATACCTCTCACGCCAAAGTCACGAGTTCAAATCTCACCTCCGGACAAGTCACGAATGACCCAAGAGCGTTGAAGTGACTATAATAATAATAAAAAAAACTTATAACATCTTGTATACGTAGCAAGTCCAGTCCAAGCAAATCAATGCATGCCTACGCATCTACATGTAATTAAACCAGCGAGTGTGGGACACTAGGATACCCTAGGTCAAGGAAATGAACAACACGGCGTTGTATTCCTTCATCGTCTGGAGAGGGATGAAGGTGAACTTTCCATCGAAGCGAGGGACCACTATAGAAGATAAGTTGGAGGAGCATAGAAAAGTGTACAACTTACAGTTCAAGAAGTTTGCATCAGCTTATGAGGTCGGCCAGAAGGTTTTCAAACGGAATTTGCGTCAATCGTCAATCTGGGAGTTTTTTTCAGCCAGCGTTATCCGTCCGGGAAAAAAGACTCCACGTCGTTCTTCTGGGTGATTCCTTAAAAAAAAAGAAAAGTTTTAGTTTCTGTCTTAAATTGCGCCTAAATCAGAAACAACTTACCGTACTAACACGTGTAGCATTATGGCACGTGTGAAGATGTAGTCCATAGGTCATCAATGTTGTCCAAAGGCTGTGATTCCTTCGTCAGAGAGGATGAATTTTACAGCATCTTATCATCATCGTCATCTCATCAGTCCGGTAGGGTCGTCGTTGATGAAGATGGAATGCTGAAAAAGAGAAAGAGAAAGATATATAATTATTGTTACCGGTAACAGAATTTCAGTCTGGATTGAAAAGGTGCACAAACAAAAGCCAACGACAAGGAAAAGACTAGTGCCTCTAAGTAGGAGAGATGGCACCGTCAGCGTTGACGGCAAATAACTCACGAACACTAGCGGACCGTGAGTACTGTGCCACCTATGCATCCTTCCATCTTGATCTTGGAATGAATACGAATCCATCTTCACATTATAGCCACTAGGAATTCCAGCTTCACCGTTAATTATTGTGTAGATTCCAATCGGTACTCACCAGCAAGCACACTTCACAAGTACCACCTAACTTTGTCACACATTTAAGACCCCAACAATCCTGCACCACTGTCCGTTACAATTTTTTCAGTTGATGATGCATCGTTTAAAAAATTGACGTTTCAATGAAGAAAAAAACATGCACGCCTACGTTGATCAAAATTTCGATTTTCACGACTTTCACCCACTGCGCATCCCCTTCCATAGTCGCTACCATAGCAACACCATTAAAACCGAATAGGGACTTTTTGGTGAATAAAAAATTCGTTTAGGGACCGTGCTTTCGAGCAAACCAATCGATGTGGCAGAATGCTATCATCGAAGAT
Source organism: Ochlerotatus camptorhynchus (assembly GCF_037179485.1). Classification (NCBI taxonomy): domain Eukaryota; kingdom Metazoa; phylum Arthropoda; class Insecta; order Diptera; family Culicidae; genus Ochlerotatus; species Ochlerotatus camptorhynchus. The sequence continues at coordinate 286,532 of NW_027041207.1, forward strand.
CTTTTTGTTTATGGAGTTCGAAGGACCACTACCGTGAGCTCGATCGTTGCATTTCAGAGTAGTAGTGATAGGCTTTAGATATAGTACCAATTTTTGTAGAAAAAAAAAATCAGCTAGATTGATAGGAGCTAGGGCAGGAGCACATATGTGATTGGCAGGGAATGTGGTTGGAGTTTAAAGGTACTGAAAAATCACCCCTAATGATGATTTTGATTGAAACTGAAAATCGGTTTCGATCGAAATTAGTAATAGAGGTGACTTTTCAGTACATTTAACGAGGGCTTATCACATATGTGCTCCTTTTAGCTTGTTAGTTAGCTACCTCAAAATTTACCATTCACTTATAGTAGCTAGCTAGTTAAAAGAGTGGTATCATATTTCCCGGATTTTAATTTCAGTTTGACGTTTAAGATAAATCCAAGAAATTAGAACGTAACAACAATAAATTTCAGATGACGACCTTTCGTTTGAGCTTATTGCCAAAACGTCAACCCAATCACGTAAGTTTAACGATAAACCTGGTGCACAATGACAATGCATTAATCTGCGAGTAAATAACCTAGCTCTTACGTGAAGAAATGGAAGGTCGAAGGTCACACCTTTGAAACAAATAACTACTACTATTAGGCACCATTGTTTTTATTTATGTTCCTAATCATGCGCAGAGTGCTCCAAGATGAATCGTGGCCGGAAGAATGTGCAGTACAATCAAAATCACATGGTTCTGGCCATGGATATGGTCAGAAGAGGATTTTCGGTTCGTCGAGCCGCCAAAGTCCATGGAATCCCTGAGAGCACTCTTCGTAAAAAAAAATGCCCTTGGCACTTCGGAAGCAATGCGTCCAGGAAGACCAACCGTTTTAAATAAGCAAGAGGAGGACCGCATCATCCAGTGGATAATCGAGATGGCTAGGGCTGGCTTCCCGGTGGACTCCCAATGTCTGAAAACGTTGGTCGCATATTACCTTAAATCCACAGGACATTCAAGTTTCCAAAAAATGCATTCTCCTGGTCGAAAATGGTTAACACTATTTTTGAAACGGCATCCCAACATTTCCCGAAAAATCCCAGGTGCCCTTTCGAAACAAGTATGTATGTCACTGAAGGTAAAATTAGGAGCTGGTTTGAAGAAGTCGACCGGCATATTGAACAAGCTAGCTTGAAAGATGTCATGAAGCATCCGACCCGAATTTTCAATATGGATGAAACATCAATTCGACTTGTGCCCATAAAAGAATCCTGTAAAATTCTTCAATATAAAGTGTAATTACATTTTGTTTTCCTTTTACATGCAATAACCATTATATTCCAACAATTAATTGCTATTTTTTAGCTGCGCACAATTAGGAACAAATGTGCGCACAATTAGGAACATGCGCAATAAAGTGCGCATAATTAGGCACCCAACATCGGTGTATAAAATGATCGCTTTTGACACAATGGTCGGGTTACATATAATATTAATATATTGTTTCGATTGTTATAGATATTAGCAATACATTCTACTAAATAATTAATTTAAAAGTCACTTGTAATGTAATGTTTAAATCACAAAAACATCTTAACTGCGCACAATATGGTACCTTCACGGTACACCAAGATTGGAGCTTTTCGTAGCTTTAGAGAGTGTCTAGGATAAGAGAGAAGCGGACTGGTTGATTTTACTCAACTGTCAAAGCCAGAACCAATCGAGCAACGCATGTCTTGATTGAAATGGCAGTGTTGCTAGAAACCACCTAGGCATAGGTTGCCAAGGTCGTTGGTTTTGAATATGTTTTTCTCTTATCCCAAAAACCCTCTTTACGTAGCACCTTTGGCTGTTGCGTTGCGCTATACAGGGTGTTTGGTTCCGGGTTTTACATATTTTTAGGGTAGATAGGGCTCTTAAAGTTATGAAAAAATCCCCATGAAACATAGGGTCGGAAATGACTGCTAAGTGAGTTATTCAACATTTTATATTTTTTTGTATTGCCAACTTTGGTTAGCTATATTTTTTTAATCTTAATGTGGTTTTCTGATTTCAATATACCAAATGAAAGATTAAAGTCTTAGCTATCAATGCTCTTTGAAAAAGAACTCGATTAAAGTTAATTATCATACATTAAAATTGAAAAGTATGTTGAAAGTACCGAAAAAATTGGTGAAATTTCATACATTTTAGTGTTTTTAAGTTGAATATTTTCATTTCTGTTTAATTAGTTGTTCTACAAAACATTTTCCATGCAGTTCTCTAGATTTGTGCCTTTGGTAGTAACCTTGTAGGCTTTATGGTTTCTTCGTTATTATTGATTTAAAACAGCCATAAAAACTTGTGACGTTTTCATAAAATGCGCTATAGTCACCCTATTCGTTCGTACGTTCGACTGTTGCAGTGGACTACGCACATGACAATTTGGTAGAATGTTATTGTAAATGTTTAGCTACATTCTTAACTTTTGATTACCGCACATCTCCTGCGCCGAAAGAAAACATAACTGCGGAGATGTTTCGCGGTATCGAATATTGCTCAGTCTCAGCAGAAAACACAACGAGAGACACCGAATCGGCGAATTCTGAGAGCGGAAGGAAGAGAAGAAGTAGGTAGTGGTAATAAGTCGATGTCCCTTTTATTTCATAGCACTCTCAGCTCAGCTGCGGTGCTGTTTTGATGGAGGAGTGTGGAGCTCCGCTGCTTCTGTATACACACTTAGATTTTTTTACAGGAGTTAGTATTTTTACTGGTTTTTGGATTACTGACTCGGTTAAAATTCAAATGACTGTTATTCGTAAAGATTGGATAAAATCAAAAAAAAAAAATATATTTTTCATAATTACACGGGGTTAACAGAAGTTAGTCTCTAAATTTTCGTAACACATTTTCTCAACTTTGAATTTTTTACAGATTTTTTTAAATTTTACCGAAGAGTTCCGGAATTCAAAAATCCTGTAAAAATTATTGACTCGATAAGTGTGTGCTGATGTATGGTTGGTGAAGAGGCTAGCATGTGGAGGGTATTCTCGGGCTAGTGAATGCCACCCATCCCCACTTATAATTCAGTAATACACTATTTCAGTGCTAACATTTGAAAACGACACAAAAGCCATTTGTAAACAACTTCTACTTGAAGTACACCCACGCGACACAACAGCAACATCGGGTAGGGGAAATTTTCCCCTTCCTAACGATGCTGTTAGTTTGC